>NC_056747.1:733027695-733197695 GCF_019279795.1 Protopterus annectens
AACCTAGAAGTGTTCATTACTACACTATAATCTATTAACTAGAACATCCTAAAAATCCTCCTCTTATATGATGCTGTAATTGAATTCAATACAACTTTTCTAAATATTCTTTTCTAAATATCCTGTTTTTTTCTGAAATTGTTGCACTTTATTTGCTGTAGCATAGACTAGATTCAGTCCTGCTGAATCTAGTTATTTTTGTCTAACTTGAGCATTAAACAAGGCCATCTTTTGTTGGGGAGTGTTCTCTTTCACCCTAGTGGGAGTGTGCAGTTAGAACTCATCTAATTGAAGGTTGCTGGAATGGGGCTCAGTTTTGAGCTTTTTGATTAATTTGGTTAATTTGTTTAAATCCGTTTGCTCTTGTTTGCTACATAACCACCGCATTTGCTCCACTTTGCACTTGTTTTAGGAAAACTCCACAGAGTTTGGGAACCAGCTACTGCTCTGCTATATTTATCTGATCAATCCAAGGCACCCACTGATCTCTGCAAAACTAAGTAGGCATAGTCCATGTGTGAACAACTTAAGACGTACCTCCCTGGACTATATGAAGAGAGACATGACTGAGCTCTCTGATTATGTGTCTCAGGGAACTATGTTCTTAGCCTTAAGCAGCATTTTAGCTTAATCTAGGATGATACCTCAATACAAACAAAAAAAAATGACTGACTTCAACAATTGGCTTAGTTTCTGCTGTCAATCAAAGGTAATCCAGTATCTGTTAGCCTGGGATGATATAGTTGACAGACCTCAATGCTTTGCCAGAGATGGTCTTCATTTGTCACCCCTGGGATTTCAGTTACTGGCTAAGGCTCTTGCCACCCCCATAGTGCCATTTCTAGTCAGTGTAACAAGAACAAAATTCCAGATGTAAAAATACACTCTAAAGACAACCTCAAGGTTATGCTGCTAAATGTTAGGAGTCTAAACCACAAACTGCACTCACTGGAAGCAGTCCTTACCTTGAAAGATGCTGACATTTTTGCAGCTACTGAGACCTGGTTTAAGACTGTGGAGACTCTGTGTGGACCTCAGCTATACCAGGTTACATTTCCTTCCTCAAGTTCAGACTACAAACCGAAGGCATGAGAACTAAAGGAGGTGGTGTATCAGTATTTATTAAAAATAAATACACCTCTAGTTTAGTTAAAAAGCATGATTCCCTTGAATTACTTCAGATGCAATTGACTGTAGGTAGGATCCTTCTTCAGGTCATTGTCCGCTATAGGACCCTCCATGAATCAGGATATTCACTCAGACTACTAGGATCTACTTGAGTCAATCAAGATACAGTCAAGCAACATTGTTTTGGGTGACTTTAATTATCCATCCCATTGACTGGGTAAATGATATGTGTTCTAACTCACTTGCCCAAAGCTTCATCAACTCCAGTGCCCTGGACCAGCTGGTTGACACATCCACAAGGCACTCAAACATCCTGGATTTGGTGCTCACCAACAAGGGGAACCACTGTACCACCCCCAGTGTGTGGCCATCCCTGGTGAGATCTGACCACAAATCATTCTCGCTAGAAGTAACTGTAACACAAGATCCCCCCTTAGCAAAAACTAGAATAAAAAAACTTCTCTAAGGCCAATTACAGCGTCTTATGAGACAGCTTAAATAGCTTCATAGCCCCTCTCCCCACCAATGTAACAGACACCTATGCTGAGTTCTACACCACTGCTTTATATGAGCACCTGTACAATTGTATTGACTCTGCCATACCTGATAGAACCAAAGCAAGATCTTCAAGGAAAAACAAAGCAAGATCTTCAAGGAAAAACAAACCTGCCTGGTGGATAACTGCCATTAATAGGCTATACAATAGGAAAAAGAAATTGTTGTCTAAGAGTAGAAAGGAATGGTCTCAAAACTAGAAACACTCCCTCCTCAACTTAAACAAGCAAATGAGGCTCTTATTGAAGTGTTCCAAAGCTAACTGCAAACCCAAATCAGCTTCCCTAACTAAAGATAACCACAAGGTGTTCCTTAGTTACATCCGTAACCTTAAATGTAAGGCCCAGATTTGCACTGAGCTCTTAGTTAATGGTACTACATCTGCAGAAATTGTGAATATAGCAAATCTTCACTCCCCTGTCCCCACCTCCTAGTATCTCTGAGGAGGAGGAGGTCTTAAATGCCCTCTCTAAGGCCAAAAAACACAGCCCCTATGGTACCAGACATCCCGTGCTGTGTTCTCCATGGGTTAAAACAGGAATTAGCATCACCATTGGGCACTCTTCAATCACAGCCTAAGCACTGGCTTCATCCCAGTGGAATGGAAAACAGCTACTGTCATCCCTTTTCACAAGGGGGCGTATCCATAGACCCCGGGAACTAAAGACCCATTAGCCTGATCAGCCTTATCTGCAAGGCCATTGAACAAATCATCATGGACCTTTTTAACAAAGATATAGGAAATCTACAAACACTCAACCCCACCCAGTTTGACTTTGTCAAGGAGACATTCCTGTTAAACTTGGTGGACTTTTTTGATACAGTCACCAAAGCCCATAGGCGAAGGCAAATCTGTGCATACAACCTACCTAGAATTATCCAAGGCCTTTGACACAATCCCCCACTCAGGCATCATTGATAAACTCACCCAGCTGGGTATCAGCCCATATATTGTCAGATGGGTTGCAAACTGGCTGACTGATAGAACTCATATGGTCAAAATAGGGGACTCCACCTCCTGGAGCAGACTCATAACCAGTGGTGTTCCACAGGGATCGGTTCTGGGACCCCTACTGTTCAGAATCTACTTCTCTAAAGTATAGGCTAAACTAAAGGACTGTGGTGGGCAATGTTTGCTGATGACTGCAAACTGGGAGCAATCATTGAAACCCCTAGCAATGTCAACATCCTGCAATAAGATCTTATACAGACTAATGACTGGTGCCAAAGTCATGGTCTTAAACTTGATGCAAAAAAATGCATTATCATCCCCTTCGGCAAGGTTGATATTCCTGCAAACTACCACATCAATAGCAATACCCTAAGCATATAGTCAGGGGTGAGAGATCTGGGCAGACAGGTCAACAGCAACCATAACTTCAATCACCATATTTCTACAGTGGTAAGAAGGGCATTTCTTATTGCTCATCTCATAAGTAGGGGCATTGCCTCCAAAAAAAAAAAAAAAAAATTGCTTTTCTCTCATCAGGTCAGTAATTGAGTACAATGTTTCCTTTGGTATGTTCCTTTCCAAACACCACAAAGGTTCCTGACAAAGAAAATTCAGGGTCTTCATGATCTTTTTTATTGCAGATAGACTGAAATCATTGTCACTTTACTTTGTGTCATACAAACTTCTTAGAGGTGATTTGTGCCTTATATGTAGACCAATCTCTGATCCAGGTTTAATGGGAATACTACATATTCGCAGGTCAAATGGCACATGGGTCACACGCTCAAAGGTCCTTAACCTGATATGTAACATTAGCAGAACTTGCTGGAGTGACAGATTTATCTCACAGAGTTTGCCCCACCTTTAGAACAAGCTTCCTATTCATGTTAAACAAAGCCCCTCATTGGCCTTACTTGAGCGCAATTTGGACGATTGGATGGGTAACTAGAAATTCAGCCTGGGGTTTCCACCTGTGTCCCTCTTGGACAGGGGCAATAGATGCTGATTTTAGTGTCTGCTTCAATCAGACACTCTTGGGAATACTGGTTGAACTTGGCTATGCTTGTAAGGGCCCTGGGGCCATTAGCCTAGTAACCTCCTACAATCCTATGATCCTAACTAGCCTCGCACCTCCTAGAAGGAAGAGAATGAAAATAAATAATGCAATTTGGCTATCCAAAAAGAGTAGAATGCTAATGTATGATAGAGAAAAATCATGGAAGGAATGGCAAAAATATAAAACACCTCAATATCTTGAAAACTTCAGAATGTTTCGAAATCCTATTTAAAAGCAAATAAATGAAGATAAAAACTATACTATAATAACTTTAAGAATAATACTAAATACAACCCTTAAACATTTTGGAAATCCATTAAAGAAAGCTTACATCCCGGTCAAAAATTCAATCCAAACCCTTCTCTTGAAAACTCACCAGTGCAATAAAGTTCAACTCTTATTTTATAGATAGTATAGCATCTCTAACTAAGGATTCCTCAACAGCTAATCCCATCAATGCCTAACAGCCACATATAGTATCATCACATCCACTTTCACCTTCAAACCTATGCCTACCTCCTATATAAAACTACTCTTACACCAATTTAAACTGTGCTCTTCTTCAGCTGATGACCTTCCAAGCAAGTATCTAAAATAGCAGCCAGTACCATTGCCTATCCTGTCTCAATCCTTATAAATAGGTCAATCCAAAAATCTCATATTCCCTCTCTCTGAAAAAAGTTATTCATTATCCCACTGCACAAAGGAGGAAGTTCAACAGACATTAATAACTTTAGACCAATAGCAATCTTATCTCCCATCACCAAAATACTTGAAAAATGTATTCAAAAACAATTACAAGACCATCTCCTGCAGGAAGAACTCTTATCTCCTACACAACATGGCTTACATCCTTCCCATAGTACTAGCACTGCCCTTCTAACCTATATAGCTATTGCCAATAAAGCTAGAGATAATGGCAAACTAGTCTATTCCTTATTTCTAGACTTGCCGAAGGCCTTCAACACAGTTTGTTACACCAAACGTCTACTTTAAATGTTCTCACTTGGTCTCTCTCAGCCCACCCTTTTGTGGTTCAAAAGCTAACTGTCCAATAGGTATCAGTCAGTAAAATGGCATTCCATGCTCTCGCCTTACCTCCCAGTTACTACTAGTGTAGCACAAGGCCCTGTCCTTGGCCCCCTTCTCTTTAACATTTTAACTAACACCCTCTATACTTCCACAGAACAGGCCACCCTAATACAATATGCAAACGATTCCACTCTCATTTGCACATCTGACAACATGGTACACCTCCAAAAAATTACTTGGGAAGCTTTAACAACCAATGAAACATGGTTCATAACTTACAACTAATGCTCAACCCAAAAAAGACCAAGCAACTACTTTTCCCCCAAAATCCCTCTCTCATGAAAAAACAAGTCTTCTGTCTTGACCATTAAAGTCACTTCTCATAGCAAACTATTATGGGTGATGGTAGATGATAACCTTACATTTGACCTGCATATACAAAATTGCATAAGAAAAACTCATCTAAAACTAGGGATGTTTTACAAAACCAAAACCGTTCTCACAGACGCAACTAAAACCTAGACTTGCCACTACTTATCTCCTCTCCACTCTTCTTTATGGCACTCCCATCCTTACTAACCTCCAGGCTTCACAAAAATTAAAACTTGAACAATGCTATAAAAAAGTTGCTACATTTGTAGCACATATTCCATTCAGAAGCTACCACTGTATAGCACTGAAAAGCTTGAATTGGTTAGAACTGCCACATCAACTAACATATGCACAACTTCTTGCCACCTATAAAATTATCCAGCATCCATCTATCTGCGTGTCCATCACTAAAAAACATTCTACACAACTATATTCCCAGTTGGTTATTGCGATCCATTGACCAAAAACTCCTGTCTGTATACAAATCTAACAAATCTGCTGGGCATTGTCTGTACTCATACAAGGTTGCTAAGGCTTGGAAGTCCTTACCTGTATCCATCAGGTCTATACAAGTCAAGGCACAAAAAAACATGACGAGCAGCAAATATGACTTTTTGATAAAAAACAAATCTTTTATTAGCATGAATGCTCCCAAAACACAATGCAGTTTCGTCTCACTTCAACAGACTTCATCAGATACATCAAAGCCTCTCATATCCAAGTTTATAAATACATAGTGCTTAATCACCTGAGCAATCAATATGTACTTCCAATTAGTCAACCCCAATCTTGAACAGTGTGTGTTGTAAAAACATGTTAAAATATATAACCATCATTTCTGTTTATTTGTCCAAAAGGCAAACTATAATCTTTTTTTAATCAATTAAAAATAAGATTAAAAATATAAAGTTAAAAAATATGCCCTGTACTAAAATCCCTTAGCTTTACTTGCTGAACCATAAATAGTGTAGTCAAAAACTCAATCTAATGGCCTATTTCAAAAGTACAAATTACACAAATCTTTAACGACCCTGGTCTGTCACAATATGACATTCATTATATGTATTAAAAATGTTAGGAAATAATAAAAACAATGAAAAACTCTCAACATTTTTCATATATAATAATTACAATACTCAACTCAGGGATATAATTACAACTCAGACGCCCTCAATTTAAGTACAAGAGCTATACTAATATTTTCGTTTCAACCAGGAAAACTATTGGCCTCTAGGCTAATTTGTCAAAATAACTCTAGATTCAAGCCTCGTCTCCCAAGGCCCACCGCTTAAGTCCACTGCAACCTTTTCAATAAAGAAAAAAGAAAACTTGGCCCCAGTACACACTTTAGTGTGCTTATATAGTGCATTTCTTTCATTTTGAGTCTTGATGTCATAATATTTTATTATTTATTTATTTTATTTTACATTTGTTGACTGGGCTAGTCCAGCTGGATATATGTCCATTTTCAGTGGAGGCCCGGGGCGAAAAGCTCCACAAACAACAACCAAATAGGACAAGACAATAATATTTACAGTAGAAATTGGTACATTACAAAACTTTATAACATATTACATATCTAGGATTTTATATTCTGTATTCCTGTAGGGAAAAAACCTGATGTAAAAATAACCTAGATACAACAGTAGTTTGAATTAATAATGGAAATTATATCTAAGAGATACTATAGATACTAAGGTCACACAAAAAATCAAAAGAAAAACACTAGTGTTAAATGTATAGAGTATACAAAAGCAAAATACAAGGATACAATTATAGTCTTCAGTCTCACAGGAGTTGTGGTCTTATATGAAAACGGTTAGTCATTCAATAGTATATGCATATTTACATGAGGAAAAATCCTCAGAATGGTCAGGCACACTATTATCAGTGAGTAAACACAAGATCATGATCATAAGAGGCTAGGAATCAAGGGAGTCTAGAAAAGGGTATGGTGGTTAGTCTGGGTTATCACAGGGGCATAGCCAGTGTGATTTGAGGTAGGGTTTGAGCTTGCTTTTAAATAGGTTAACTGAGGATAGTGAGGTTAGCTGACTTGGGAGGCTGTTCCAGGCTTTACTTACTGTATTAGAGAACAGGGTGTCACCAGCTGAATTGCTGGATGTAGATATTTGTACAAGTAGTGTATTAGATGAGCGTAAGGTTTTGAGATTGTTATAGGGGATGACTAGGGATGTAAGTATGGGTGTATTTTGAGGTAGATACAGGATCTTATGGGCTACTATTAGTTGATTGAAAAGTATTAGATTTGGCAACTCTAACCATCCAAGTTGATTCAAGTTGATACAGTGATGAGTTCTATAGGAGGACCCAACTGCAAATCTGGCAATGTTGTTGTAGGAAGATGACAGTTTACTCAGATTACTTCTGCATATTTTGGTATAGATAGGGGAGGCATAGAGCAGGGTAGAGATAAGGTGGGTGTGAGCAATGGTGACTCTGGCTAGAGGAGTCAGAAATGGTTTGATTTTGTAGAGGGAACCTAGTTTCTTATTTACTGTTTTTATGGTGTTGTTAATGTGAGGTTCAAAAGACAAGTTATTATCTATTAGTACTCAGAGTAGTTTGGTGGTTGGCTCAGGAGATATTATAGTTCCATTATTTGAAGTAATAGTAAAGTTAAGTGGGGAGGTTCTGCGAGTGGGGGTGAATAGTAGCATTTTAGTTTTTTTGGGTTTAAGATAAGACACCTCTGTAGGAGCCAGTTTTCGACTGTGCTAAAGGTCTTTTGGGTTAGTGACTGAAGTTCTGATTGGGAAGTAGCAGAGCATATGAGTGTGGAGTCATCAGAGTATTGGATACAGTCAACTTGTGGAATTACAGAATGGAGGTCATTTGTAAAGATGGAGAAGAGTAAAGGACCCAATATGGATCCTTGAGGGACCCCTAGGGCAACTGGGAGGTGGGAAGATAAAGTATTATCCCATAGTGCAGCCTGTCACCTATTATCTAGGTATGATTGGAACCACTGTATAGTAAGGGCATCCAATGACAGGTTTTTGAGTGTGTCTATGAGGAGATGGTGGTTAACCATGTCAAATGCTTTATACAGGTTGATAAAAAGGGCTAAGGATAGAGTATAATTATTACGATTACTATTAATATGGTTAGTGAAGGATAAGAGAGCAGAGGTGGTGCTATGAAATGGTCTAAAGCCATGTTGACAGGGTGCTAGTAAATTGTGTTCAAGTAGGTAGGTTAACAGTTGTAAATTAATAAATTTCTCCATTATTTTTGCCAAAGGAGATAATATGGCTGTGGGCCTGTAATTGGAGAACTCCTTGGCGTTACCACCTTTGTGCAGGGGGATAATGTGAGAGACTTTCCAGATTAAGGGGATAGTTCCTTCAGAAATAGTTCTGTTAATGAGGATGGATATGGGGTAGGCTATGACTTTTGCACTTTTTGCAGGTATTCTGCAGGTAGTAGATCTGCAGAGAGTGTGGTGGGTTTAAGTTTCTGGATGAGATTAAAGATGAGCGATGTGGGCACTGGCTGAAAATGAAATAGAGGAGGATTATTGGTAGAGGTTGTGGTAGAGCATGAGGTGCTGGGGGATAGCTGGTTAGCTAGGGATTGTATTGTTTCAGTGAAAAATGTGTTAAATGTGTCGGCTATTTGGATGGGATTGTTGTGATCAGAGCCAGAGGGAGTGGGAGTGCTTGAGTGTCCGGGGTGTAGGAGGTTATTGATGCCTAACCAGAATTTTTGAGGATTATTTTAGTGGGTTTGTTGAAGCTGGTAGCAATAGTTTCTTTTATCGGATAATATGGCTTTTTTTGTTTCGTTTCTTAGCTGTCTGAATTGTAAGTGAGATCTGAGGGGCTTTTGTTGAGCACCATTTGGCCCATAGTTTATTTCTTTGGAGGATTTTTTGTTTGGTAGTTTTGGTGAGCCATGGTGCTGGTTTAGTTCTGATTCTAACTTTGCTTAATGGGGCATGGCAATCTAAAATGGAAAGAAATTTTGAATTAAAGTATTTAACTGCATTATCTAATGGCAGGTGTTTCAGGGGTGACCAGTCACAGGCGCTTAGTTAGTTCAGTTTGAAAGTGAGCAGGGTTAACATTTTTGTTAGTACGAATAGTTCTGCAGATGGTTGAGTTTGGAACTTCAGTTTTAGATCTGATTAGATAGGTAAGCAAGTGGTCACTTATGTCCTCTGGGAGGGTGCCTATCCAGTCAAGGGTACTTGTTTTGTTAAGTTTATTGGTGCGGGTAGGGGATGTTATAGTTTGGGTAAAGCCATATAGGTTGATATGAGTAGAAGGCTGCTCAGATATACAGGAGTTCCAGTTTATGTTAAAGTCTCCAAGTATAATGGTTTCTTCGGGTAGTTGCTTGAGATCCAGCTGAGGATAGCATCTAATGTGTTGATGTTATTGCCTGGGGGAAGATAGACACAGATTAGATATATGACTTGACTTTTGTTAAGCTGAATCTTAGTTAGAAGAATCTCTGCATTGTTGGAAAGTGGAGGTTGGGGGTCTAGCAAGGTAACTTGTAATCCATTTTTATAAAGTATGACTACGCCTCCACCTTTCTTAGTATTACGGTCACGTCTCAGGATATTGTAGCCAGGGGTAGAACTGCACTGTCTTGTATTGATGGATTAAGCCATGTTTCAGACAGACAGAGGATGTCAAAAGAATGTACATCTATAAGGGCATGCAGGTGAGCAACTTTATTATTGATGCTACGAATGTTAAGATGAGCTATCAGGAGAGAGCTGGGGGGCTTGGTAAGCGTGTGTGTGATAGTAGGAGTTGGTGTATCAGGCTGTGTAGCTGTGCTTGTGGTAGGACCAGGGTTTGGGTGTATATCACCATCTAAAAGGGAGTGGACCTGTACTTTTAGGATGAGTTGTAAAAGTTTAAAAATTAGGTTCTTGGTTTTTCTAGCTGTTGGGTTAAAATGAGAGATGTGAGTGAGTCTATGAAACTTGGCTGCTGAGTACTTTGCTGGGCAAGAGAAGATGCTGAGACTGTGAGGGGATCTAAGAGTAGGAATAGAGGTTTGCCTGTTGTGGGTGTGAAGTCCTGGATATGTATGGTTTTCGTGGAGAGTAAGTAGATAGGGCATAATTAGTATAGTTAGGAGTATTAATAAAGGTAAGTGTTTGTGCTATCCTTGGGCCATTAGTGTAGGCATAGGAGATGGAATGTAGGGATGCTTGTAGATAGATTGGCAAGGTAATGGATAATGGGAGATGAGTGATAGTACTTTAAGGGGGAGGAGATAGAGGTTGGTGTTAATGTATAGTTAAGGTGATAGCACTTTAAGGGGGAGGAGATAGAGGTTGGTGTTAATGTATAGGGGTGTGGCAGTTTATGTATAAGTTTAGGATCACTGGGGGCAGGTGGAATTTGTGGGCAGGGTAGGGGAGTGGAGTGGGATGAGCCACAGAGGAGTTCACCCTAGGAGAACAATCAGAGGAGCAGTAAGCTAAGGTAAGTATAGGTGGGGAGGGTGAGATGTCACAAAGCCTTGATAGTAGTTAGAATATACTGAGAGGATAGGCAGTAAGGAATTTAAGAAGAAAGGGAGATAGAGTGGGATTGTAAGCTCATACAGGATATGGGAATCTGAGAGCCTGTTAGTTAAATTTAGAGCCAGAATGGAGGTCTAAAGGAAACTGCTGCCCTCTAGTGGACAAAAGGCTGAATAGCAGTGGTAATGTCTATTGAAAGAAAGAATGCAGGGCAGTAAGTTTTACTATTCAGGTTGGACAGAATAAGAGTCAATGACCTGTAGTCTAAGAAGGAAAAGGGGAGACAAGGTATAGGAACAGATAGTATTGGTTGCTGACTGTCCTGGCTGGTGAGAGTAAATTTACAAGCTAGGATATAACACACACTATAGACAGTGGTATAAAGTACATACTTTCACTTATTAATTTGTTCCCTTGGGGGGACTGTTGCAGAGGGAAGGATAGGTTCAGATCCTTAGTACGGGGAAACCGCAGTATGATGTGGAAAAAGTTGTTATTCAGCAGGCAGGGCAAGTCCTCATTACTACTGGCAAACCAGGTTGGGCAGCTTTTAAATAAGTCTTCTTAGTTTACACTCAGTTTTACTGATATAAAATGCACCACATAAGTCACAAATAGCTAAATGTATAGCCCCTACAGTATTGCAGTTGTTGTAAGTTTTACCTAATATTTCTCTATTCCTGCTAGCAATGAACGCCCTTTCACAATTCATAATGTAGGGGCATTGGGAACATGCCCCACATTTGTAAGTGCCCACTTTTTTCCTGTTAATTATACCACCGACAATTATCGTGTTCCAGTAGTTCCTTTATGTTGTGGCTTTTTCTATAAATTATTCTTAATGGCTCAGACTTAATAATAGTCAAATCTGTCAACTCAACAAATTTCTCCCATTCCCTTTGAATTGACCCCCTTGGCCTGTTTCGTATCTCCATTATATTCCATAATAAGGGCCCGATCATAACTATTTTCCTTCTCCCCACTTTTGTCTAGATGTAAATCCAGGGCCCCTTTTCATGAGAGTGGAAAAAATCTGTTCATCCTTTTCTCCTCGACCTCACTACAGATGTCTTATATCAGATCCTCCCTACCATCTTTCAAACCACTCTGAAGGACTTCCTAGCTAAAATCTGGCTCTGTTCTTGCTCCAATCCAGGTTAAACTATATCCCTAAATGTGAACAAGTACCTTTTCGTTCCTTATACTCTCTTGCTCAACCTTCTTTACTTACCTCCTTACTGCTATCTAATTATCTTCCCTGACTTTCTCTCTTAAATATACAGTAAGCCTGTTTTGACCTCACTTCATATTGCAGTGCCTATTTGTATTAGACTAACTTACCTTTAATTCTCTACAAACTGTCTAAAATTTCTCTAAATATTAAGTGGTTGTCATATACTGTACCTTGTATTAATTTTTAACTAATGTTGCTGTATTATATTATATCTGTTATAATTATTTAAACTGCAGATGTTTTTGTTTTATTTTTGATGATTGTAAAATTATTGTTCTTAAAATGTTTTGTAATAGTTTGGAGCTTTTCTCAATGGGCCTCTGCTGAAACTGGGCTTCTACCAAGTCAGACTTTCCCAGTAGTCAAATGTCAATAAATACATAAATATCATAACAGTCCTAGTTGATTCAGCCAACACAAAACAAAATGACATCCTTGATTGATGCTTATTCTAAAGTCTTTGAGCTACACAGTATGGTTGTTTAATGTAGATGTATGGATAACAGGAGTTATGTTAGCAGTGTGGTCAACCAGCTTTATGTTAAAAGAATATTCTAATGAGGGCAGCTATTGATCACTCTGAAGTTGCTGCCCTTATCAGATACATAAATCTCCAGTTCCCAAACTATAAATATCTAAGGTGGCTTTTCTCTGTAAATTTTCCAATGAGGTTCTGAAGCTCATCACTATTTTGCCAATTACACCCCCATGTATGACATTTAACATGGTATTAAGTTGAACCAAGCTTGATGTTCATAGTATTCTTGCCAGAGACTCCTTGCAAAACAAAGCACTTGGTTCTGAGACTACACTAAAGAAAGCAAATTTTCTGACAACAACGGAGCACAAAAGCTCTCAGTTGTTTTTTATCAAAGCATCAAATAGAACAATCACTTCTTTGTTTAAATCACTGCATTACTAAACAGTTTAAAGAAACAAAGATTTCATATTTAAAACATATTCCAGATAACACTCTGCAGTATTTTTAATTTAGACATAGCTGTAAAAAAGTTACCAATTTTGGTCTTTTCAAGATTTCATAAGATTTCTACTACTACTGATGTTAATTAACTTTGCTTTAAATGTAAAAAAGTGAATACTATCTAAACGGTATGTTCCCACTTACTGCAATGAGCAAAAGAGTGTATATCAACAGTTATTACCGTAGAGCACAGTGGAAATTCCTGATTCGCTTCCTATACTGATCGGGACCTACTGTAGTCAAAAACTGAAGTACTATAATCTCCACTGCATAATTAACTCAGCAAAATAATTTATATACTGAGGGGAATTGGTGCTTGGGCAACCCCCCCCCCAACTGGCATCCCCGAACTTGACTTCAAGGTCAAAAAGAAAAAGACTTAGATTTCAGGACTGAAAAATAGTCCTTCCAGAATTGAAGGACAAAAAAAAGGGATTTTTACTCTTCTAAAAGTAAATAATTTAAGTAGTCAAAACTGAGACTGTGGCTGATTAAATGACTTCTGATACTGTATTAGCTTCCAGCCATGCATTCATTGACACCATGTTAACATGTGTGAGGCAACAGTGCTACTCACTACTGATAAATGATTTATATTTAGATTGTGTAGTGTGTCCCTTTATGACAGCGGGATGTAATGTTAATATAAACATTACATTACACACCACCACAAACACCACACTAACATGGAATAAATCAACTTCAGATGACTAACATTCATGTTTTAATTTTATCAAAAACTTAGTTTTAATACACAGTTGTTTTCTGCCCTTGGTTGGTTGCATTATCACCTGATAGTGCATTGTATTATGCAGACAACACAGCTAGCTTCATTATACAGACTTACTTATGCAATTTTTCTGGTAGATTATGCACAAAAGAACTTAACTGTGCAATCTGAAACTGTATACAGGACTATTACTTTGAAACATGCAACTGAACAAACAATTGTTTTACAGTGCAGTGATATTCATTTGTGTCTATTACAGGTACTTACATATCATTATAGTGATCTGCTCTTTACAACTTCCTCAAAACAGCAAATATCCAAGCTCCTCCTACCCTGTTCCTGCTACATACAATACATATGCCCTCACTGAACCCTGGCTATGTCCCTAAATTTCCCACCCATTCCCACACCCAATTCCAATTTTTGATCCCTACAAATATCCATAAAATTCCAAGTCACTCTTTTTAACCTTAATCACAAACTCTGCTCTTTAAACCTAAAAGTCCCAGTCATTACCTAACCCTAAATTTCCTGGTCAACCCCTACACATAACCATTGAACTCCCGCTTACTGCAGCTGTCTCTCCATGGCTAATTTTGCTTGAATTTGAATGCTTATTCAAGAAGCAGACTATGAGAGCTGCCTTTAAAATGAGTACCCCACTGTGGGACTGTGGTCCATGAGTAGCCAGGACGTGAGCAAACAATTATATTAATTTTTGCTATATTTATTAGCTATCACAGTCTAGAGACTTCATCATCATCATCATCTTCTTTCGGCTGTTCCTGTTAGGGGTCGCCACAGCGGATCATCTGTTTCCATTTCTTCCTGTCCTCTGCATCATGCTCTTTCACACTAAACCATCTGCATGTCCTCTCTCACCACATCCATAAACCTTATCTTAGGCCTTCCTCTTTTCCTCTTACCTGGCAGCTCCATCCTTAGCATCCTTTTCCCAATATACCCAGCATTCCTCCTCAGCACATGTCCAAACCAATGCAATCTCGCCTCTCTTGCTTTGTCTCCAAAGTGTCCAACCTGAGCTGACCCTCTAATATACTGATTCCTAATCCTGTCCATCCTAGTCACACCCAGTGCAAATCTTAACATCTTTAACTCTGCCACATCCAGCTCTGACTCCTGCCTTTTTGTCAATGCCACAGTCTCCAAACCATATAACATAGCTGTTCTCACTACCCTCTTGTAGATCTTCCTTTTCACTCATACTGGTACACGTATGTCACAAATCACTCCTGACACTCTTCTCCACCCATTCCACCCTGCCTGTACTCTCTTCTTCACCTCTCTTCCACACTCACCATTACTCTGAACTGTTGAGCCCAAGTACTTAAACTCATCCACCTTTACCAACTCTACTCCCTGCATTGTCACCATTCCTCTACCCTCCCTCTCATTTACACACATATTCTGTTTAAGCCCTGCTGACCTTCATTCCTCTCCTCTCTAAAGCATATCTCCACCTCTCCAAGGTCTCCTCAACCTGGTTCCTACTCTCACTACATATCACAATGTCATCTGCAAACATCCTAGTCCACGGGGCCTTGTTCATTGTAATACTGTCTAAATGTAAACAACTGCCAAAGCCTGGTATTAATTTTTTTCCTTATGAAATAACCCATGTTTGCAACAAAATGAATGTCCTGCATAGCTTGGCAAACTAGGGATATTACTAATTCTTCTAAACTTCTCTTATAACTAGCTATAAAGATTCCAGTAATTACAGACTTATTTTTAATACTGTTCCTGTTGCTCAACAAACTAGAAAGATGAAAACCACTACTTAAAAACAAACAAAAAAAATGGCAAAAGCAGAAATTACCAAAACACTGTTTTAATGTAGAAAACAGGATAAAATAAGCACTTTCGTTCAATTCAGTGAAAGAACTTCATCAGACAAATTCCCTACAACTGTTCCAAAGAATAAACATCCCTCTTTAAGTCACATGATGACTGAAAACCCGCACCACCCACTCGGTTAACTAGTTAAAAATACACATTCAGTATTACATAATGGCTAAAAATATGTAAAATATGAGAGGTAAAAGTTATCATTTAACATAAATAATTCCTCTTTCCAAGCTTTTTAATTTTAACATACAGTAAATGGAACACAAATCATTTAGCCCTGGTTGGTTGTACGCGTTCAGCCGTATTTGCCAAATTAATTCTCGCAGCTCCAACCTTAAAGATGGAAACCTTTGTATCTCATGGCTTCAGATATTCTTCTCTCTTCGATCCCGGTTCTGACACCATGTCACTTTTGTGTTCGGACACGAATAAATGAGTCTTCACGGGTTCTGTTCAAGCAGCTTTATTTCATACAAACACATTACTACTGTTGACTATTGACTCTGACTTAAGTAGCGTACAACAAATTAATGACTAACATCATGCATGCTCACTCCCTAATTGCTTCTACAAAATGGCACTAAGGTTGTGCATGTCTGCGGGTTATGTATGTGCACGTACAGCCTCGCATGCTTCTTAAAGATACAAGCACACTCACTTTACATTCTGATCTACAGAGCCGAAACCAGCTAAGCAACCACATTAAGCGAGAGAAAAAGTGTTCCTGCTTTGGGCCGATTTTGGAAAAAGTGGGGGACAAACCTGTTATTGTTTTTAGAAGAGGTAAAAATATTAAGAATCTTTTGGAATTTCCTGGTAATTTGTCCCTTCAACAACTAGGAAGAAGGGTACTTTTAGATGTGGGTTTTGCCTCCAATGTAAATTTCTCTTGGAGGAAACAAGGGTCACTATAAGTAATTTGGTTGTAAGAACTCATTTTTATTATATCTGCTATTCTTCTGGTCTTATTTATGTAGCTGCCTGTCTTGCTTTTTCTTACGTGAGGAAAACAGAAAGGAAATTTAAGGATTGTATTTATGAGCATATAAATGATATTAAGCATATGAACAGGAATAACGCTCTGTACAAAAATATTCATAAATTTCCTAACCATCTTTTTTTGTTTTATGGGTTAGACAAGGTAGAAAAAAAATCCCCAGGGAGTACCTTGGTCAGAGGTCCTTGACATCAGGAAGCTCATATGGCAAATTAGATTTAATGCATGTTCTTTCCCCGGTTTAAAAGATTTTTCTGCCTATCACCAGTGTTTTGAAGTTGCATTCTTATTTACTTTGATTTCCTTTTTCCCCTACATTTGTATTTCTCTAATGTATACATTTTATAGGGCAGGATTGTTATATGTGTAATGTTTTTAGATGTGTTTACCCTTTAAGTACTAGTTTGCTGAGGTACTGTGTATCACTTTAATTTTTCAAGTGTTTCTCATTGGTTGTGTTAATTATGTAATATGGGGAGGGAGTTTTAAAAAACTACTGGATGTTGTTTAGTATCATTCTGAAGAAGTCATTTGTTACAAACAACTTAAGCACTCAATAATTTTTTTTTATTGTTTTTTCTTACTTCGTGTTGTTGCTTAGCTGGCTGGGCTCATTTGTATTTTATTTTAATTACCTAGCCCTCCTGCTACTCAATCCTACTGAACTGCACAACCCTACCAGAACCCAAACTGTAATCCTAAAACTCCCAGCTGGTCTCTAAGTCTAACCATAGCCCTCCCCTCACTAACCCTAAAGTCCCTGATTGCTCCCTAACTATAAAACTCCACTTGCCCTCCCTAAATCTAAAGTTCCTGATTGTATCCTAACCCCAAAACTCCATACCTGTTCCCCAACACCAAACTGCCTTTGAACTCCTTAAACCTAAAACTTCCTGCCTGGTCTCTAGACCTAAAGTTCCTAATCACTCCTTAAGCTTAAAACTCCACTCCTGCTCCACAAACCTAAAGCTCCCCTTCCACCCCATAAAACTAAAGTCCTCAATCACTCCAGAATCCTAAACTCCACTCTTAGTTCTTTAATCTTAAGCTTCTCAAAAACTTAAATCCTCCAGTTGATTGCTGTCTGAAACTATAACTTGCACTTCCACCCTCTCCCACTCCCTCCTCGTGGCTGCTGGACTTACTTTGCCCCACCCCCTCCCACTCCCTCTTCATTGTTGCTGGACTTATTTTGCCCCATCTCCTCCCACTCCCTTCTCATGGCTGCTGGACTTATTTTCCCCAGCCCCTCTCACTCCCTCCTCATGGCTGCTGGACTTATTTTTCCCCAGCCCCTCTCACTCCCTCCTCATGGCTGCTGGACTTATTTTACTCCACCTACTCCCACTCCCTTCTTATGGCTGCTGGATTTACTTTGCCCCACTTCTGCCCACTCCCTCCCCATGGCTGCTGGACTTACTTTACTCTAGCCCCTCCAAATAGTTCCCATGGCTGCTGGACCACCTCCTACCATCTCAACAGCAAGACAAGACTTTATTTATTTATCTGTTTTTGGTTTGAGAATAGTGTCACTCACTCAGACACATACATTAGGCAAATGTAGGCTGAGAGAATCAAACCTTGGACTACAGGAATCATCTCATCAAAAGCTCATGGTCTTTATTGAGGTAATTATGTTACCTAGCCATCAGCATTTTTTGATAATCCATAGCACATTTCCCAATGTTAAATAAAAGAAGACTAGTCTAAAAATAAGTGGCCTCACTACAGAACCCTGAGGCACACCAGTGGTAACCCCTGTTGAGACAGACAGGTAATGCCCTCCCTTGACATGTTGTGGCCTGCATCCTATTACTTTTTTGGTGTTTTGCCCACCTAATTACAGTGCTTTTTTTATATCATTTTTATCTTTCTCTGCCTGCTGACCATCAGGCTGCTGACACTGCCTAATCCATGGCCTTCACTGGTATGAGAGCAAATGCATGGTGCAGCCATCACTCAGACAGCAATGATGGGGGGGGGGGGTTCTTATTAATATCGTAACCCCTCACACTGGGTGAGGGATGTGCAATCTATGTCACCAAAGAGGCTTCTGCACCTTTTCATGCACATGCATGCTCCAGTGACCTGTTACTTTACTTGTATATTTATGCCTTACTGGTGTATTTTCACAAATGCAGAATTTTGCGTAACCAGAAGGTGGAATTCAAATACATCCCCGGCCTTGGAAGAATTCTACACTTTACTGAAGACAACTGCATCAATGAAAATAAAAATCAAAGAACTACGACTCTATCCCAGGCCATTGGTAAATAATCCTTGGAAGAAAGTTATAGCTTTGTTGGACACTCTGCAATAATCAATATTGTATCTCTGATAGCTGATCTGTTAATTCTATATTTAATAACATAGTGTATTGAAAGTCAGGCTATTGTAAACATTGTATTTAGTTGTTTAAAATATTTAAAAATATTATGTAAATGTTATTTTCATTGAAAATAAAAAAAATTGAGGAAAAAAAACATGCAGAATTTAATAATAGTATAGAACTCATTAATAGAATTCTGAGTAGACTTATTTACACTGCTGATTTTGGCTTTTCCAAGGCACTGAGACCATTAGCCTGCCTCTGAGACATTTTTGTCCCCTACAGCCTAAAGGTCTGGCTTCACTTTCATGAAATACCTGAATTGGTGCTGCCCACTTTCAAAGGCAATATATGTTGTTCACAGGCTACTGGAATTACAAGGCAATTCTGTTGTGGAGTAATTGGAGGATTTTTCTGAATGCCCTAAATCTTTCCCCTCATAGATGATGGTTGCACCATCAAGGCAGGACTTATAATGATGGGCCAATAAATGTATGTATGCACACACATGCCCATCCTCAAATACAACACTGCTGTGTCACTTTGCAAGTGAAACATACACCGCAGTCCTGTCATTCGTAGGAATGTCTAGCTTCCTGCAGGTTTTAGCAGTACCAAAGGACCTTCCAACAACCTTCTGCTTGAGATGGGCGAATTGGTATTGGCTGGTCACTTCCCACAACCCCAATGCTCCTGGACTAATAAATGAACCTAGATTGCCTGTGTCTTAATCAGAGCCTTATCACCTATGCCACAGTGCTGTCACCCTAAACGAATTTACTTGGGTCACTAAAGATACTAAGTCTCCCCAGTCTCTCTCCATAAGTATGTCAATTATTAAATCAGATTTAGTGAAATCTAAGAAGGATGTTGTATTTATGACTGGGAAAGATATTAGAGTTTGGTTAAAGATAATGGCACTATGATCTGTGTTTCTTACAGAGGGAAAGGCCATGGATGGGAAGCAGAAATGTCCTAGGTTTGTCAGTTTATCTAAGATATTGACATCTCTAGTCATATTTCATACCGATTGTTCCAAATGGTTTAAATTAATATTTCCAATTAATATTTGAGCATATTTACCACATGGTTCTTCACAGACTAGCTATTCACTGGGTAGTTTACCCAGTCAGTGTCTGGATAGTTAAAATTCTGCTTAAAGGTTGTTGTTTTTTTCATTTATCCTAGAATGGGATTCATAATTATTTATCTCACAATATTTCATTGGCAGACAAAAGTGTGAAAAATACTCAAAGATAGACACTTTCAGCAGACAGCAACAAAAGCTTTTTTTGCAGGGAGGACAAGACCCCCCTCCTCCACCTTCCAACGTTCATGTAACCTTCCCCCCAAATTATATATATACCAACTCCTAGGTGGCACAACAGTGAAGAAGGGGTAACAGTTATTGTTCCACTTTAGTTTAGTTTACAAGAAGAATAATGGACATCAGCCAAACAGAAAATACAAAATAGGTATTTATCTAGCAGAACAGTACCTTCTTAAAATAAACATATTTTATAGTAGAACACAGATGTGCTGTGCTATATTGGTCCAGTAAATGGTATTACATCACATTACATTTGTGTTTCGGTGCCTTTTTGTTTTCTGTTAGTTGACCAAAAAAGCATTTCTTAACTTTTTCTACCACATTTTATAATCTGAGGTTCATCATCCTTTCTCATGATACATTTTTATCTTGGCATGAGATTCCGTTCACCATTCATTCATCTTGCCTAAGTCAGCAGGAGTTCTTTCATGGTGTGAGTGCTTGGGTGGAGGGTCAAAGCATGGGCTTATGAAAAGGTAATTCATTTTTGACTTTGACAAAAGGATTACTGTTCTACTGTGCTGGTACCAATACAAGCATGCACGCTCACAAACATCTGCAGCCTGTCATCCTATAATGCCACTGCAGACAAAACAATCTTCTGTTCTCAAGAGCACTGATGGTGTATGGATGCTGGAAGTGGGGGCAGGGTGCTAATTATTCTTTGAAAGACAAAGCATCTAACTGATATTTGTTTATTTATTTAACCAATTTTAGGCTTATCCCGAAATATATAAAAAGTACTACACTGTGACTTTTCTCAGTGCAGTCTTCATGATTTATCTGAAACAAAACTGCTTTCTGCAGGATGTAATCCCAACACCAGCAGGCTTTTTTTGCCTAGCAAAATTTTTGAAGCATAGTGTTGTTAGCTAGATGCATTTTACAGTGATTATCACAGTAGATTTAATGGCAATTTCTGTGGCTAAATTAATGGGAGGTCCTAGATTCCTGCTGCATAACATGAACTTGGCATTTCACCTGTTAAAGTCCTTGTGTTTGTTAAAGCAAATAATACAGAAATGCCTTAGACAGAGTCTGAACCCAAGTCAATGAATATATTTTTTCAAATGCACTAATGATTGTGGCAGTAAGGTATTAAGGTATTTAAATTTTCCGCTATCATTTATGCAGATAACCAATCATCCTTCTATCCACTGGTTAATCTAGGTCAAGGCCAGAGTGAGCCAGAGTCCATCTTAGGAACACTTGGCACAAGTACAGGAAAGGTTGGCTAGGACTCCAGTCTATCACAGGGTGCCCCCCCCCAAACACACACACATAGAGCAGTTTACCTCAGATGATCATCCTTAGCAGCATGTCTTTGGTAGGGGATAGAAATTCATGTAGTTGTGCCTGGGGAAGGCCTTATGCAGACATGAATAATATTCCATTTATACTGTTACTGTTTCTGCAGTGCAGTGTCTACTTACTACACCATTTACTTAGTACAAACTAAGACAGATGTAGTCTGCATACTTGGGGAAAATGTGCAGGCAAGGAGAGGAGAAACAAATCTCTGATACCTGTTAGGCTGCAACACTAGTGTAGGTATGGCAGTACCTTTTGTATGACTGATGGACAGGCTCCCAGAGGGGCTGACTGGGGAAGGCTGTTTTTCGCCTGTCAGATCATTCATTTTATCAGAAAAGAAGGCCTTCCTCCTGGCAAAACACCTATCCATATGGTGAGAGGCACACTATAGTTTGGCATGTGTTAGCATGTAGGGAACACATGGCAGACATGATTCGACCATTTCCATACTTATTGTAATAGTGTAGACTCCTTGATTTACAGTTTGTAATGATTTATCAAGGAGTATTTCATTTGTTGTGTCTCCCTTACTAATTGCTACAGCTTCTGTATAATGTTGATTTTTGCATCCATATACCCGTGTTGTTTATGTTTTTCACAATATGACCCCCCCGTTACCAAAAGTCTTTCTTCTCCATAATGTAATTTCATTTTTAAATATTAAGAAACGCAAAAAATGTGAAAAAGACTGAGTAAATTGTTGCTAAACCCAAAAACCAAACTCAGTCTAGCACACTGGAGCCAATAAAGGTGAATGAAAAAAACAAGATAGATGAAATCAGCCACAGCCAATAAGTACACCTCCAACAGATCAAATCCGATAAAAATAAGATTTAATCACAAGTCACTAAGCACTTTCATTCCTCCCAGGGAACTTCCTCAGAATACACACTGGAGTCACTCAGGCACTTAAATAATACAACAAAGTCATTACATCACAGTGTATCCAAACACCCATTGACTCCCACAAATTGAGAAAGTCTTTTGCTATATTGCAATTTCAGCATTACCCATTTAGACCATTGGCAGTCATCTTTTGTGATTCCACTTATCTTAGATATATCTGATCATCTCTGTTCCCCTTCCTCATTTTACCCTGCGCCTCTAGAGTTCTGTACCTAAAATGACAAGTTCTGTACACCTCCGTTTTGTGCCACACTTCTGTAGTTTTTCACATAAAAATACATGACTTTGCAGTTCTTCACAATGGAAGCAAACTGCTGTATGCTTAAACATTAGTTGAGCTTTGTTGGGTCCACATTAATTTCCATCACTTTTGGAATATTTATCCTAGGGCTTAATTCATGCCGTTAAAACACATCTACCCTGTCACTGAAAGCTGTCAATAAAAACAGGCTTCTGTAGTGATCCTGTGTCCTGCATTGGTTGTTTCTATTCAAATTCCATTATACCACCCTTTGTCACCTGTTCCTGTCCTGTTGTCACCTTTAGACCAGTTCCTAACTCTCTAACTTACTGGAGTCTCTTGCATGGGGTCATATCAAATGTGTAGTAGAAATGTGTGATCAGCTGAGGTTAGGAATTCCAGGAGTGGTGCAAAGTCAAGAATCATAGAAGCAGTTAACATTTGCATATTGAGGCAAGACCATGATCAGCTGTATGCTTAACTCACTGCCCATCTGTCTTCAGTGATGAATGTCTGCGAAGTATTGCATGGCAGAAATATTTTGGGTTGCCAGCTATGAGGTTCATAAGAGATCAAGGCAGACCTGTAAGAGCTCAGACAATCAAAGAGGAATAAAAAGAAGAGGTATTGCAATACCTCAAGACATACCTCTCAGCTGTACAGATTTTCACAGAATGTCAAGATTTTTGCCCTATATTTTTGGTCTGTTCCTCATAAAAATTATTATTTTTTTTTTTTTTAACAAATCGCTGGGATAATCTAAGGATTAAAGTTACTAAATAATGACATGTATTGGGGTTTCTAACTTCATATCCTTTAAAAAAATAATTCTAACATAAATTGTTCTAGCAAATTTCTAAGTTTATAAGAGCAATATTTAAAAATGTGTCCCTGTTTTTGGGCCTTTGCCCCCCCCCCCTCATTACGAAAGGCTTTGTCCAGATTTCTTACGCAAGAGGTTGAGAAGTATTCCTCAAGACTATTGGTAACATAAGTTTGTCATCTGAAAGGACTAATGCAGCTAAATATTTCTGTCTGGATTATTTGTTTTTTTTTTTTTTTTTTTTTTTTTTTTGCAGTCTGCCTGGTTCCTAGTGAGACTCACTCCTTCCAGTGCATTTATTAATAATCCTGTATACATTTTCTTGTATTCTTTTGTTTTACCACACTTTTAGCAAAGAAACACTTCTTCACTTTTCTCTAAATCTCTCCATATTTAATTCACTGCATTTCTTCTTTCTTAACCTGCTTCCTCATCTGAAGTGTTTTTTCTCCTGTATTTATTTGTCCTTGCAACTTCGTACCATGCACCCTCTACCACCATATACATTCATATTGCATAGGATAATTTGTTTCCACGGCTTTATAGTTGCTGCCCTCCAGATGGCTTCACCATAACTATAATTCTTCTGTCATACAGTCTCCAGTAGAGGACACAATATTTCAGACTGGTAATTTTCCAGCATTTTCTGCTGTGACCCCTTTTCTCCTGCCCATACAAAATCTCCCCACAAGATCTGCCTACAGATTTGTCACATTGCTTATCTTTTTGGACTCACCATGTCTTAAAAAAATAAGAGGTCTATTTTCAACTTAACATTATCATTTCATCTTCTCCAGCACCTCATCACATGCATGTTTTTCATTTTCTGTGCCCTAACTACATTCAGCTGTCTTTTCATCAATATAGATGTGTCACAGATTAACACTCCACATGTTTTGTAAGGTCTCTGTTTCTCCCCTTCTATATATCTTCTATATTACATCAGTCCATGTATATTTTAGGATCGCCTTACTCCTAGAACTTTAAATCCACATTGGTTGTCATTTTTGTACTTTACTGCAAGACATAAAATTAATTTCTGGGATTTGTACCCAGCAGCTGGATTATTTGTCTACAATGATTCAAAAGTGTATTTATTAGCCCACCTACAGTATGCTCTGGTAGTTTGCACTTACCACCAGTAGGAGACTGTTTGATTTGATTCAGACTGGTTCCACTTTCTTTTCCCATTCACAAAATCTTACACTGTCCTTTTGTATTCTAGTTTCTAGTATTGTCCTTACCTCCGACTTGATCCCATTTGTGATTACTAGCCTCATGTGTGCCAGCCTTCTCATAATGTCAGGCAGCTGCTGTCCCCAACTCCTTTGGAGCCCCTCTTGCCTGTCAGTAAAACCCCTGCAACTTCTCTAAGCGTCTGTGTACATGGCCTTCTGCTATCCTGGCTTTACATGCTTCCAAATATGCAATGTCTTTCAATGCTCTATCCTCTGGAAATGGAGCTCTGCCTGTCTTTTAGCAAAGTGTTGACTGACTGCTCTTGTTAATAGATGACCTAATAATAAGAAAGCAGCGTAAGAAA
Organism: Protopterus annectens; assembly: GCF_019279795.1. Taxonomy (NCBI): domain Eukaryota; kingdom Metazoa; phylum Chordata; order Ceratodontiformes; family Protopteridae; genus Protopterus; species Protopterus annectens. Next base: position 733,052,602 of record NC_056747.1, read on the forward strand.
GGAGTAAGAAGGGTTCTGGAACACGGTAATACATGGAAAGAACACAGTAATACATGGAAAGAGAAAGGAGTAAGAAGGGTTCTGGAACACAGTAATACATGGAAAGAGAAAGGAGTAAGAAGGGTTCTGGAACACAGTAATACATGGAAAGAGTTATCGCCGGTAGAAAACAATAAGTTACTATGTTTCTCTTTAGGTACAAGGTGAAAACCTACCTGGAAGTATTTTGTGCAGTCCTGGAAAGGTAATATTTGCATGGCTATAGACATAATAAAGGCATTTCAGAGGAGGACAGCAATAAAATAGTGAAGGTTTGATCCAGAAACCATGTAAAAGGGAGATTACAACAATATCATATGTATGTCATATGTATGGTATCTGACAAAAGCGGGAGAGGGAGACATAACAGTATCTTTAAGTCTCTCGAGGGACTCACAATAGCCCAAAAGGGGGCCATCACTGAAATTAATAATGAAATTAACAAGATATATAGGAATAAGAAGGCACAACATACAATTTTAAGATAAAGTCGGGATAACTCATTACAGATATGTGGAAGTATTTATCACAAAAAAGCTTGTACATTACTGGAGCAGCTTTCTTGAGAAGATAGCAGGGCCAGCTAATTGTGAAGGAATTGAGGAATGTGTAAGACAAACATAATACAACTCTGAAAGGTTAGTATAATCTGCAGCATCTTCAGCAGAAAGGGAATTGGACAGACTAGATGGGCCAACTGAGTTTTATTTACTGTTAAGGAATATGTTTCAATGCTTGTTGAAACCAACTGGTAGAGACATGTTTCAATACAATACGTTTTTGTTAAGAAATGATCAATAAACAAAGCCATGAAGCTGAGTCTTGGTGAAAGGGTTAACTTCCTTTTCAAACTGTTGTTTAGGTCTTTTCTAGACTGAACACAGGTTTGACAAGAACTCAAACTGTAAAGTTTACTGTTTTTTCTTTTTGTTTTTCAAAAGGAAAATGCATGAAAAGTGAACTAGCTTGTATTACAGCTGTATCAAATTAAAAAAAAAACAGTGTGGATATTATTCTTTAAAAGATAAAAGTCAAAGAAGCTGCACTGTACTTGTAATATGTGAAAGAAAATGTATACGATTATGTGTGACCTTACTTCTTGACTGTACACCTGTTTGTACTTCTGCAAAGTCTGCTGCTTTGGCTGTATCAAGTGATTATGGTGATGCTTTATTTGGACAGCAGCTTGTTGGAATCCTCAAAAGTATATCATTTATTTATTTACTGACATTTGTTTACTGTGAAAGTTCGACTGGACAATTGTATCTGTTTTCAGCAGAGGCCTGGGGAGAAAAGCTCCTCAAATACAAGAACAGAAGATGCATATACATACACGCAGACTGACAACACATTACAGTATACTGTGAATATGTAGATTAATACAAATATTGGTACACATATGACATGAAGAATAATACACAAATACCCTTAGTAAAACAAGATAAATACAATATCATGTAGTACTGAAACATGTCGACATGCTATAAGTGATTATTACTTGGTCATAAAGCAAATATCAGAGTGGGACGTTCAAACAGTGGATAAGGAGGGGGAGAGGAAGGAAGGGGAGAGTAGGAAGTAAGTGTTAGTGGTGATAAATGGAGTAGATATGGGAGAGAGGAGAAATAAAGAGTAAAAGCAAGATTAAGAGTGAGGGAAATAAGACTAAGAGAAATAAAACAAGGAACAGGAGAGAGAGAGAGAGTGTATATAGCTATTAGAGCAACAGGAGATGAAATTATTAGGTAGCAGAGCAGCATGTGCAGGAGTTTGAGAGGAATTCTTTTAGTTGCAACTTAGTTAAGTAAATGAATGTTATGTATTGCCCTGACTGGCGCAGGGATTATATTCCAGACTTTTGTTACACAGTGTTAGTAAGTCTTTGATCACAGTTTTTGTAAGGCTTATAGATGTCAAGTAGATTTTTGTCAGGATGAAAGGTTACATTTTTGGAGGTAGTGGTGAAGAATTATAGTTATAACTGGACAGAAAGTGGGATTAAATATAATTTTTTGTGTTACGAGAAGCGAGTATAATTTAGTTGGTGGGATAATTCTAGCTAATATTAAGTTCTTAGAACAGATCAGTAATGTGTTCTGTGACCTGTATTAGCTGCAAATATAGCTACCTTGTTGTAACATTGTTCTAGTTTAGATTTTAGGGTGGCCTGAAGGTTACTCACGATGGGAGAACCATACAATAGAGAGGATGTAGATATGCAGTGGCAAGAATGACTCTGGCGGATGCAGTAAGGAATTCTTTGGCTCTATATAGCATTCAGAATTTTCTTTGTGATTTTTTTTATATTGCCGTATGTTTTGAGGCCATATTTGATGTTATCATCTATTGTAACCTCCAGCAGATTTGTATAGGGCACACCTTCAATTGGTGTCTTGTTTAGGGTTATGATTTTAAAGTTGTTTCTCATGGGAAAGTGATTTGGGTAGATATAAAAACACCAATCAAGCACTAGAAAGTTTTAAACCAGGAACAAGTAAGGAAAAGACCTTTCAGGTCCAAAGCCGAGAACACAGTCCAAGCGTACTGTTATGATCCAAATGCCAACTTTTCAAAGTAGATAACCACAAATGGTAAAGTGCAAATGGATTAAGTGTTGAAGCTCCAAAAATGGCCTTGAAAAATCAAAATTCGAACAAGTCAACTGCTTTATTACACCAACACCACAAACAAGAAAATATTTCCACGAGCGCTTTCGCCCGGTCTTACCGGGCTTTTTCAAGTGTGACAATTTAAAAATCAGCACAGGTTTTTATAGCGCTAGTGCGCTTCTCCAATTAGTTAATTACTAAAAACGTCACCAACCTTCTGGTGAACGCCCAGCCAACTTTAACTTGTACAAAATATAAATAAATGTAAATAAATAACAGTGACAGTACATAGTGAAAACATTACTACCAATGTAGAAAATATACATATGCAAAGATGTCCTAAAATAATTTTTGACAAAACATTGTTTGAAAGTCAATTCAAATTCATTTAAAAATTGAGCAATTATTTACATCCCAACAAGTTCTTAGTGTGTGAAGTGCAGCAAGTAAAAACCTGATTTGCTAAAACAAGAACGTCCTACTGGAGGTGCTAAATGATTGTTCTATGTGTTAAAAAATACTGTTGAATGCTGAAGAAGAAAAAAAGGGGGGCTATGAAAATCTAACATAACTGATATAAAACCTACTTTTAGCATCTTGACTAAATCTAAGTGTGAGCCTGGTATATGTTGGTGACTGATGTAAAATAATTACTGTTTGACCAGTAAGTTGCAAAGGAACCTACCGCATTTCATATGCATAAAATAATTAAATGTAAATTAAAGTACATTTCTTTTTTTTTTTAGTATGGGGACCAGACTGGTATTATCATTCAGCCCTGGATACTTGGTCGCATTCAATTTGAGCTGCCAGTTAAGTTCCCTAATGCCCAGTAGTGTCTCCCAGTCACCCCCCCCTCTGGTCCTGCTGTATTTTTTCAATAATGAAAAACTTGATTGACATTTGTGGACAAATCAAAGAGTGCTTATAAAAAGCATTCGTTTAGTTTAGATTTTAGGGTGGCCTGAAGGTTATTCACGATGGGAGAACCATACAATAGAGAGGATGTAGATATGCAGTGGCAAGAATGACTCTGGCGGATGCAGTAAGGAATTCTTTGGCTCTATATAGCATTCAGAATTTTCTTTGTGATTTTTTTTTATATTGCCGTATGTTTTGAGGCCATATTTGATGTTATCATCTATTGTAACCTCCAGCAGATTTGTATAGGGCACACCTTCAATTGGTGTCTTGTTTAGGGTTATGATTTTAAAGTTGTTTCTCATGGGAAAGTGATTTGGGTAGATATAAAAACAGCTTGGTTTTCATTGGATTAAGATGGAGTTGGTGGTTACAAAGCCAGTTTTCAGCAGAGTTGTAGGCATGCTGTGTAATCTTTTCTAAGGTTCCAGATTGTCTGAGAGGCAGGTAAGAATGGAATCGTCTGCCTGCTGTACAAGGGATGCTTGTTGTATAGAAGTATGAAGATTGTTTATAAAGATAATAGAAGTAGACCAAGGATAGAGCCTTGTGGGACACATGTAATGATGGGTAGACTTCCCTCTGACTGCTTGGCAGTGTTCTGATAAGTAATTACTAAAGCACTGAAGAGTATGTTGTGAGATACCCATTGTGGGCAATTATAGTAGGATTTTTTTTAATGAGATACAATATCAAAAGCTTTTGATAAGTCTTCGGAATAAGGAAGACATGAGTTTAATGCTATCCCTGGCTTTACTTATGTTATCTATAAAAGTTACAAGGGCAATTGTGCTATAGGTAGGTCATCCATAACCCTGTTATCTGTTTGCACATAGGATCTGGGTGTCACATTAAGAGTGACAATCATCAATAGTCAGTTTTTCACACTGCTGAGTGGTTAACCCTGCCCCAAATGTTATTCCATACTACACACACGCACTCACACTCACACCTCATTCAATCCACCTAGTGCATGTCTTTGGAATGTAGGAGGAAAGTGAAATACCTGAAGAAAACCCACATAACTACAGTGAGGACATATAGGCTCCACACAGAAGGCACCTCAGCTGAGAATCAAACAGGAGAAATATCTTGCTGTGAGGTGACAGTGCTAACCACTGCACCACTAAAACCATACTGTGTATTGAATAGTAATTGTGCCTTTATGATATACTAGAGTAGTTGTTTATGGACACATTTTTGCAATATTTTTGAGAGGGGGGATAAGATGACAATGGGTCTGAAATTAGATATCTGGGTAGAAGTGTCACATTTGTGGAGAGGGATGATGTGGCTTTTTTCCAGAATGTAGGAATATATGATTCCTGTATTTGATCTGTTTATGAAGATGGAGGGTGGAGACTGGATATGTAATGGTGTTAGCAGCATTTCTGAGGTATTCTGCAGGAAGGTTATCAGCAGTGATTGAGCATAGTTTAAGTTTGGATAATATTTTTTATGAAGGAGTTAGTGACTGGTTTTAGTGTGATAGAAGGGTTATTAGTGGAGGAGGGTAGACTCAGTGCCACCTCAGGACCAAGCCAGGGCTGTGCGTGCCTTTTATGGGTGGCACATTTCCCTGACGTACTCAATATGATGAATTGCACCCATGTTGCAATTAGGGTCCCATCTGGTCCATGGAAGGAGGGGATGTACAGCAGTTAAAAGGCCTATTGATCCATCGGGGGTACATCACCAACGTCTCTGTCCAGCATCCTGCCAGTGCACCTGACTCCCATATCTGACATACTAGCTCACTCTACTGCCTCTTCCTGCATAGTAGGATACTTATTGGTCATCTTGTTGCTAAGTGGAAAAATATTTTTTGTTACATTGTATGTAAGTAGTTACTGACAATAAAATGTATTGTTGAATACTATTTTTTGTTTTGTTTTGTCTGCCCCCTTTTTTCTCTTTGTTTTTTTTTTTCAGGTGATGCTAGATATACATTGAGCAATGGCTCATGACACCAGTGATAAATCCAATTGAAGCTGTAGAGGAAACATATAACATATACCTGTCCCAGACCCGTATTGTCATTGAGAGGGTCTTTGTCCTCCTGAACAGCCATTTCAGGTGCCTAGATGAGTCTATGGTGTCCTTCAGCATGACCCGGCTAATGCTTGTAGAATTTTTCCTGCAAGTTGCATTCTGCAAAACATGATCATGCACTAGTCTAGTAGTGAAGTGACCCATGCTGTCACTGCAGCTCCCAGTCCCAGTCCCAGTTCACTATGACCAATGATGACCAGCCAACAGCAGTAGTAAGGGATCCCATACAGCAGGTTTGTGCATGGCATGTGGCTGCGCAGATAAAGAGCTGATGTCCAGTCCACAACTGTGGACCATGGTATTCAGGTTAGTGTTTCCTTTGTTGTAAAAAACACATAGGTCCAGATTCAATAAAGCCTAAACTAAGTGTACACTGTTCTGAGTAAGCAGACAACATAGACATAACAAACACCTTCTTTGTCCTAATTTTAGTTTTCCTACTCATATTCTTGTAGCTTTAACTACTGACAGGAATTCATAAAGGTTACCACAAAGTGCAGACTACATGTACACTTAATGTAATCTTTCTGAGTGACTAAAAAGCAAAAAAAAAATTTTTGACAAGAATTCTATTGAATACATATCATGTAGACTTAGTGTAGAACTTATTGAATCCGGCCCATAGAGGATAAATGATGCATGCAGTTAAATCACCGGACTATGCTGTGTGGTGCATGGTCTGTTGTCACTATTCAGCTGATATTATTTCTCATCTTAAAATATTTTTTATTATCTGTTAGAATGCTTGTGTCTTTCGGCTTTTCCTGGTTAGGGGTCGCCACAGTGGAACTCCGGTCCGCTAATGATTGGCAATGGATTTTTACGTGCCGAGTTGCTAGCCCTGACGCACAACCTTCAACGAAGGTATGCCCATTCACGCATGTCTCCACGCAGAAGACGCTCTAGTTGAGAATTGAACCGGACAGCATCTTACTGTGCGGCGACAACGCTACCGCAGCACCACCACTGCAGTTATCTGTTAGAATAATACTCATATTATTGCTGTGCCTGCATGCTCACAGTGATGTTGAAAGACATCAAATAGAAAATAAGTCACATCTTTGTCTGCTATCATGAATAACTTCTGCTTTAATGATTACTTAATTATACAAAAGTAAGGAATATTGACAGCAGTGAAATACTTCCCAAGTTAATGCATTGCAAATGTAAGGAAAATGATTTATATATTTATACTGCTTTTTATATTCTGTCTCATCTTAAAATATATCTTTATCTGTTAGAAAATAATACTCATGTTACTGCCAAGTCTGAAGGCTCACTGATTCTGTTCATCGATGTCAAAAGGCATCAGATAGAAATTAATTTACATTTTTATATGCTTACATGAATTACTTCTGCTTTAATGATTACTTATACAAAAGTAAGGAATATCGACAAAAGAGAAATAGTTTATGAGGTACTGCATTGCAAATTAAAGAAAATGACTTATAATGCTTTCTTTATATATATGATGCCCCACCACTGGCCCAGTAATCAAGGAGCCTCAATCCTCACTACTAGCACCAGTGGGGGACATACATTGGGAGGTTGACAGGTACAATCACAGTATTTCCAGATGCAGCTCACTGCATCAAATGCAGTTTCTCTTAAGAGCACACAGAGACCACAGTCAGTCTGAGGCTGTTTTCTCCCTCTTTCTCCAGATCTCCAATAAGACCCCCTACTGGCACAGCTATAGAGTTTGAGAGCTCAGCTGAGTGGCCAAGCAAAGACCTCCAACACTCTTTGTGTCCAACCAGTGCTTTATGTCCCTGCCCAAGTAGCTCACACACACACTCCTGGAGATTTGTTTTACACAGACACACACACACACACACACACACACACACACACACACACACACACACACACACACACATTTACTAGCTATGCCCCCTTCTGCCCAGACTGTAAGGTAGTTATTACTGATACCAGCCACCTCTTTATCAGCTAATTTAAGGCCCTTAACAAAGGGTGTTCAATCTTATTGTGTAATGTTATTATCAATATAAATGGTAGTTTGACCAACAGCAAGGCTATTAGGAGTGGCCCACAGTGTCACTAAATAAATACACAAGTACTCTCAGAACTTAAATATCTCTCACAAATATGAGCCACAGTGCAAGGTGTACATATATTTAATAATAAATAATAAAAGAACAAGAAAATACTCAGCATAGAATCACAGTAACATCAGAGTTCAAAATCACAGGAAATATTTAAAGCAACATTCGGGCGTCTCAAATAAATAAAGAAAAACACCTAAATTAAGCTTTGCTATATTCCTGACTATATCGAGATAATTACTATACCCTAGTTAACGTACTTACACAGCAAGCAAGGCAGATGTGGTGAGTGGGTCTTCCAGCTGATGTCAGGTCAAAGAAAATTACAGAATACTCAATCTCTCTCAGAGAGTTCTTAAATTACTATCTCAAATATTACTGCTGGGATAGCTTGTGTGGTGGCATCACTTCTTGTCTTCTGACTCTATTCCAGGTAAAACCCCCACTGATGGAGCTGGTAGCATTTAGCATCTACCTGCAAAAATATGTAGACAAGGCTTTTCTTAGATTTAAGCTAGATTCTGGAAGTCATAAAACACACTTCCAAGGCAATACAGTGAACCTCTAGTTCTAGACATTCTGTTGCTGCACTGAAACTGATAGCATCCTTTCATTACATGGCTATAAAGTAATTTAATTTCAGCTATTGTCCTGAAGTTAACCTCTGGTGTTCCAATTTCCATTGTTAAAATATATACATCTAAACAGTTACAATAGTGCAGACACACTTCTGTTCTAATCCAAAAGGGTACACTGTGGTTACATTTTAGCTCAGTACTTTACAAAATATCTCTTCATCACACGTCTGTACAAACCATCTTATATGATGTACAGTTCTAATACAGTTGTAGCGCAAATCATGTTGATATTCACAAATGACATAATTATTTTACAAAATTCCAGATAGCTGGGCTGGCAGTATCTCCTTTCGTGACAATATACACCATTTTGTCTTAGGTTTTTCTGTTGTATGACACATCAGATTAATTTTATGCTGTCATACGCAATGAATTCTGACTTGAGAAACTATTATCATTTATGCAGTGGATAGGGTGAAGTGGCAACAGTGTAAGTTTACTTAGCAGGATACTCATTTTAATGTGTCATTTGCTTATGATAGGTTTCTCCTGGAAATGTTTGTTCATTACAGTTTTGGTGTTTTAGGCACCTACCACCTGTAGGAATGGTAAAACTCGTAGTATTTTTTGTTTGTCTAATGGCCATTAATAGTGTATGTAATAGTTTTACAGGGATGAAATGCATACATTTGCAAACTTTCCTCCCACCCCAATCCAATCAAACAGAAAGCTATGTCTCTGAAGCTGATTCACAGTAGTTCAAGGTCAAACAAGTCATACACATATCCTATTAATAGGTCAAGTAATGGTGCAACTGATTTGGAGGAGGGGCTACCATGAGAACTGTGAGTGAGTTGGTCTGATGTTGTGACCTGCTTGATGCAGGTGTTCCTGCTGTCACTGACCTGATACTGCTCCGTGACTATGATCGTGACCTCAAATGCATATGTCTTAACTTCTTAGCAGAACAACTCTGGACAAAGCCAAAAGTAATGGGGGGTAGAGGGCTGAAGTTAGGGACAGATTTTAAATACTGCTCTGATAAACTTAGGAAGTTGATAGAATAGCAGGTTTTGTGTTAGCATGCATTTTTTGAAGACTATGAAATCTGAAACTCAAATGGCTGTCAATAATTTAGTGATTTCACTTTTCGATGACTTAACAAGAACACCACAAATTTTATGAGGAACAAACCAAAAATACAAGGCAAAAATCTGCATTCTGCAAAAATCAGAACATTTGAGAGGTATGCTCAAATGTTAAGTTCTGCTAGGTGGAGATGAACATTGACATGGCCTCTGTGAACTGTGTTGTGCTTGTTCATTTTGTCTACTAACATTACTGTCCTGAGAAGTAATGGTAGTATTACGTGATCTCTCCCTATGTGTCCAGACAATGCTCTGTGCTCTGCCCTTTGCAACACTGACTCTAGCTCAACTCTGGTATGTCCTAACTAGTAAACAAATGGAGACAACCATTGATGTTTGGTGTTTGGTGTGCCACCATACTACTCATCATTGTGATCATGACATTATCCCTGCTCTCTGCCATTTCAAAGTAATGCTGGAAAACATCATGTATACTCTGGAGGATTCTGACCATTTCCAGCTGAGTGCTCTGAGCCTTAACAATTCCATGGCACACTTCCTATTGGGCAGCCAATGCTTTACATGTTCCCTGGGGCAGCTGTAAGAAAGTTCTGCTCTTGGCTCCCCATTGTAAAGGTATCACTGTGGACACTGTTGCATCTGAATTCCTGCCATCATCCTCAAAGTGCTCCTCTGTGTTTGGAGATACTGGTGTGGAGGTGCAGGGCTGTTCTTCCTGTCCAGCCATGAATGGCATATCAGCTTGTACTTGGCTTTGTGTTGCACTATCACTTTCTGCAGTTACTAATATTTTTTAAGGTGAGAGAACTTGGGATTAAATTTGGGGACTGCCTGCCACTTCCCACATGCTGCCTCAAAAATATAACTATGCTACCATCATCAGCGACAGCAACAGCCATTCTGCTGCTGACATCATCCAAATTTATTGGTATAATTGAAGTGTTGGTTTCTGATGCTGACCCTATAAAAAGTATTTGAAAACATTAATAATAATGACAGTGCAACAGCATACAGTAAAGTACGCTTACAAGGGGATGAGTGGGACATGCACACAAGGGGATGAGTGGGACATGCACACGGTCTTCATTTCCATTCTTTGCTGATGTACAAGGCTTGCCTAATAATAATTACTTGTAACATGTTTAATTCTATTATCTCTATATAAATGTGTTCCATTGATTTTAAATCAACTTTCAAGAGCACAAGGGTTGTTGCTGCTGCTGCAGAGTTTGGTAGGATGGAGAAGTGTCCAGAACATTTCTACTTATTCCTGTTCCACCATCTTCTGTGTCATAGTAATCCCCACAGATATAAGGAAGGTATTCTTCATCTGGATTTAATTGAATAAAATTCTGAGCCCCCCATAGTGGTACAGGAAGTTGCATTCTGCTTAGCCTTGCTTCTAGTACTTACTACCATATCTTTGCCCTTATCTTGCACTGTGCTAATACTTGGTTTCTGTCTCCTACTCCATTGATTTCAACAACTACTAGATTCCAGGTCTTGTTCCTGTTGGTTTGTCTGGGCACCCTTTACCAAAAAAAGTTTCCCATATATCATAAGTGCTGCCACGAGGACATGATTTTCTTCAAGGATACAATTAAACTTCCTTTGCTTTGATCCTTTATTTTCTATCAGTACTACATGTAAAAAAAAATAATAATAATAATAAACAAAAACATAAAAAGGGCATGGTCAGAAAGTATGATAGTAATGTTTGGATGTAATAAGCTTTTACATTAAAAAACAATGCCCAAGTCTTCCTGACATCCAATATAGCTACATAAAATTGCACATAAAATTACAATGTGTTACCTACAGTTCATCCAGGTCACGAATGCACTTATGTCACAGAAAAGCATTTTTGCCCTACACTCTTCTGTTATCATATACTGATAATTGCTGTCATTTTTTATTCCTCACTGTCACTCCAAAAAATCAGATTCATCACACATACTTGTTGATATCCTTGGCACAGGAATATCGCTGTAGTAAATTACTGCAGTTACATCCATGTATGCACAATCAGCAAATTACACCAGAGTAATGATCATTTTCTGTCATCAGTAATCATTTCCAGTGCTGCTGTCATGAAATCCAACTTCAGAATGACAGAAATCTGCCAATCAATCAGTGCTATGATAACATGCACATCATACATGCAAGTTCATTGCAAATGACCCTTATTTCAATAATCAAATCATATTTTTAAGTGTTTCTTATTAAACAATAATACGTTTAAAATATTTCCTTACTGTATTAACTCGATGTTATCCTAATACATTTGCCGCTTCTCTTAGCTGTTAGCGAATTAATATGGTGGTGCTCAACTTACTGGTGAAAATTCAGGGCCGTTTACATGTGTTATATGCAAATTAGGCTAATTTACGTTCATCTCTATGAACAGCAGTAGTACTTAAATGTGTCCTGATGCATATTGGCATATCTGTGATTATGAACGCATGTGCCCAAAGTAACATGACCACATTTCAGAGAGCTATGGATGCACTGCAGACTGTTCCAAAGTCTGCAGCAATCTGCAGCTGTCCTAAGCTTTCAGTGGGAATATGCAAATGGCTGTAGACTAGTCAAAATTAGAATTTTAAATTTATTTTTTTTAATTTATGATTTGTTGACCGGGAAAGTCCGACTAGGTTCCACAGAGCCTGTTTTCAGCAAAGGCCCGGGGAGAAATGCTCCAGAATGCAAAAAAAAAAATAAAATGTAGTCATCTCAATGTCAGGTTTGCAGCAATCTGAAGTGTAATTCTTGTCCATCCAACATTATATGTCACACTTTTGCACCTCAAGCAAATCATAACTTCCTAAAAGTTAAAAGTGACACACACATCCTGTTAAGCAGGATGAAAGTGCTCAATCCGAATAAAGTGCTTTAATTGCAGTTTACGTTGTGCTTATTGGGAGTTTTTATGGTCCTTGGATCCTTTCTACAGCCTATGTTTTGTAGTTCAAGTTTTTGAGTTTCTAGTCTACGCTTGGGGACGCTACCTGTGTGTTTTAGTGCACACAGTGCACTTTATCCCCCTCCCCCCCCCCAAAAAAACAAACTACCGTACTACATGACACATACTGGTGTTGGGGACAAAAAATAACCTTTACCAATAAGCATATCAGTAAAAATTAGTAATCATAAATTTCCATTTTATTGAATTATATTAGGGAAAAATAACTGGTTTCCTTTAAGAAGAAAAATTGTGACAAAGCAGTTTTTGTTAAACCAGACTTGCCAGTAATATCAATACTGTTGTAATGACCATACTAGCAAAAAAGGTTTGGTTAAGGTGATGTCACATCCCACAGGGGTTATTGCTTAGACAGGAATAAGACATATATATATATTTATATGTATAAGAAGTGCAAATACAGGTAAACAAGAATTGCATTCTCTCTCTTAATTATAGCTGAGGAAGAAATCAAGTACAACCACCAGCAACAACAACAAAGAGTAGAAAGTCTGGTTGAACCTTCTGGTATAACTGAAGTCCAAGATAATTCTGTCTTACTAGTTTGTAATATGTATAAAAAGCATACAAAAAGTATTTAAAATCATTATAGTACTGCAAAAATAAAAGAGAAATATGTATGTGTACAACTGCTGTAATCTTATTACAACTGTTCTGCATAGGTAATAAAACAATTATTTTCATAACTTTACAGATGAATGAAATGCAAGTGAAACCATCACAGTTTAAGCTAATGTTAATCATTTTAGCCTAATTACTTTATTACAAATGTTAGTTTTAGTGCTGTTTTTATTGTATTGCATGTACATAACTTGTGAGATACATACACCCCTTCAAGACGTTGCAAGCCGTTGCCATTTGAATTAATTTGACGTATGCATAAGCACGACTCCTTTCATTCTTCCCAAGTGCAAAGGCACATCCCAAGTCACTACAACCATTGTATGTATAAGCAGTTCCCATGTACAAGTTTTACTTCAAGATTTTACTGCAATATTTCAATAGTGCATGAAATGGCATGTAAATATTATTGTGCTTTTTCTGTTTTGTCTCTCCCAACCACTTTTTTCTCCAGTTTTCTTATTTTCATTGTGCATTTCTTTCTCCTTTATCATTTTGTTTCTCTCCTATTTATTTTCCTTTATTACAGCTTCAAATCCATCAGAAGCAGGCCAGGCATATACCTCCCAGGCTAGGGGGTAGATCATCCTCTGACAGTCTGTGGACTTCCTTCCAAGGTCAGAGTGGCGGCATCAGTCCTGCAGGCACTCTAGCATGTGGCAGCCTGGCAAGCAAAATAGCTTCAGAGCTTGGTAGAGGAGGTACTGATGGAAGTATTCGACAGGAGAATTCAGCTAGTCATTTGGTGCCAATCACTGCATCAACACAGACCTCCTACCCCATCAACATCAGGGTCCTACACTGCAACACCATCTGACAGTGGACTTGTTTGAGGCCCCGTTTACTGGGACTCCAGCTGGCACTTCCTCAACCTTTCTTCCCTTTTCCTTTCTCCTGCACCCTCCTACCTATTTCCCACCCACACTACCTTGTCATAAAAAAAGAAAAAATAGGGGAGTCTGTCCCCTGTCAAAAATATTGTGCCCATTCCTACCTCTTCCAGCACAAACCCTCTTGGTATTTCCCTTGTGTGTTCCCCTCTTTGTTTTATCTCCCCTTTTTCAATCTTTCCTACCTTCCCCTTTCTGTTCTTTAATGAAAGTATCAGTGTGTTCACAAAAGGATACAACTATATAAAACACTATCACCCCCTTTTCTTTTTAAAAAATACATTTTAAGTACTACACAGTACACTACTTTCCCAAACGATTTAAGCTTGACTGAAATCAGCCATGCTCACCTGCGATATGCAAAAAAAAGATTATACTAAGCCTCACAATTTTGTACAGTAATTCACAACTTCATTATGCAGAACTTTATACAGCTTACTCTTTTGCGGTAAGTGGGCATGTTTTCAAAAAAATACTTTGCTTTTCTGTATTCATCGCTAATGCCACTGACCTTATTTACATATCTGTGTACCACTGGTATTCGCATATAACCTTAAGTCATTTGTGAAGGCCAGGATTATGAATACAGCCAAATTCTTCAATGTTGAAAACAACTATTTATTTATTTAGTCTTTGTCACCTTGAAAAGATATACTAGACTAAAGTACTGTTATCATGGGTGACCTAGGTGATTTGGTTTGCCAGAATTATTTGCTCAGAATGTATCAATAGTAATCATAGAAATTGTAAGACTCAAACCCAGGTCAATAGGCAACAGTTCATTTATACAATCAAACAAGTAAAACAGATATCACTTTAAAAAAATAGTAGACATTTACCAGTGAATGATGTAGTAGAAATTCCCAGGATGATTTTGCCTGTCCACTCAGAATGATGTCTGCAGTATCTTGTAGAAAATAACCTGAAAAAAAAGTAAAACTTTAAAAACTCGTACACTTATATATCCCTTGTATAGACATAAATATGTTTGTTGTAATCCATGATTGGGATATGAATCTCATATATGTGAACTTCCACGTGTGATGCACATTTAAATATATTGAATTCTTATGTTCTGTTACATATGCATTATTTGAACCTAAATTTGTATTGTACTTATGAAGTGTAAACTCTTACTTGTAGTGTAATTCTGTTATATTCCTCGGCTGTGGCTAAAATGGGACCATTTTGAATTACATCTGCTACTCTGTTTAACAGACTTTAAATAGTAGATTTGAATTTTTTTTATTGTTTATTATAAATGCTGGTGTCAGAGTAGAAATGAAATTACAAGTCTTACTGACTTTTTACAGTTCAGCTTCCAATATGACACTGAATCTATTAATTTTGTAGATGTACAACTAAATAAAGATAGGGTAAATTATAGATATGCAGCCCAAATATACAGAAAGCCCACCTATTCTAATTCCTTCCTGAACTTCCAGACCAGCCACCAAGTCCATCAGAAGAAGGCGGTTATTAAAGGGCAACTAGTGAGAGCCACCATAATGGTCTCTACAGATACTGACTTCTATCTTGAATGTAACAACTTAAAAAGTATGTTTACTAAAAGAGGGTACCCATCCCAATTAATTGATGGATGAGGTCAGTAAAAGAGAAACATGGGGCATTTTCAACCTCTACTCTGGAAGGGGCATAGGGAGGACCACTCAAACACTACTTCACAAAAGTAGGTCCAAAGTTGATATAAATTCTGATGCCAGTTACACCTTGAATTTCCTTACTATGTTCTCAACTGATGCCCCTGAAATAAAGAATATTTTGGTTGAAAATTGTACATTTATTAGTGAAGACATTGCCACACTTAGTAGTTTAGGTGAAAGGCCACATATAACTTACAAAAAAGGCCTTAACCTAAAATATTAGAAACACACCATCCAGTAAACCATGGACAATGGGGTATGAAAAAGTGTGGATGGTGTGGCTATTGTAAACACACAGGAGAGGGCAACGAGTTTAGCATCCATGACATAAAATACAAATGTGTCTTTCGGCTTTTCCCGGTTAGGGGTCGCCGCAGCGGAACTCCGGTCCACTAATGATTGGCAGTGGATTTTTACATGCCGGGTTGCCAGCCCTGATGCACAACCTTCAATGAAGGTACGCCCATTCACTCATGTCTCCACACAGATGATGCTCTAGCTGAGAATCGAACAGGACGTCTTACTGTGAGGCGACAACACTACCACAGCACCACCACCGCAGCTTTAAAATACAAATGTAAAGGAAAATTTAATTGTGAAAAGACTGGCATTGTCTACCTTGCATTGTGCCAACAATGTGATGGTTATTACATTGGCAAAACTGAGCGGGCTTTCAAACAAAGTGCCACAAATGCACTAGCTAACCATATATCAACTAACCCCACACATAAGTTTGTATTTACCATCATTGAACAGGTTAATAAGAGTATCAGAGGAGGACTATGGGAGTCAAAACTAGAAGAATCGGAATTGTTGTGGCAGCTAAGGACTAATGCTTATGCCCCACCGGTACTTAATGAATATTGTTCTATTAAATGTATGCTGAAGTTAAAATCTTTGGAAAGATAATATTGGAATGTACATTGATACTTATATGGTCAGTAGTATTTGGTTAACACAAGATGAACATGTATGTCCAAAAGTCTTTTTGTGGATGGTTGTTTATAATTTTAACATAATTAGTTATGGTTTTATAAAGGATGGAAGTTGTTTTTACAAAAACGATATTTAGTTTTATAAAATAGCACTATAACTTTAAACTAAGGTTCCTTTTAATGAATTGAATTCTTAATTATATAATTAGCAGACTTATTTAATGGTGATGGTTCTTGGGAAATGTCTGATGAAGTTCATTGTGGATTGTGAATGAACAAAAGTGCTAACAACTCTTTGAGATATTTGGAACTCTGTTCTAGCATCACTTGTTTTAGTTGGTTGAACATTTGTTAGAGTGGGTAAAAGACATGAAAAATAGTTCTCCATGCACAACAGGGGTAAAATAAATGAAAAAAAATATGTTGTTTAGAAAGATAGTATAAGGGGACAACAGCAGATAGTGCAGGTTAACAAAGTCCATAGAGCAGCAAAAGGGCCCTTGGACAAACAACAATCAAAAAAGATAGTATTGGTAAGTTTGTCTATTGGAAAATACCAGTTTCGACAAATCATTTTTTGTCTTTTTCCTTTTCCCTTTTCTCTGCAGACTTATTTAATACTGTAACTACAAATCATTTTTCCAAATCAAATGGCATTGTTGGCTTTTTTGTGCAAGCTGGAAATGAATCATTAGCACACAGCATGTCAGCCTACTCATTCATAGGCCTGTAGTGTGTGGAGTGGAACAAGGTCTTCATGCTGTCTTTTTTCATATTCCTAATGCAAACATCCCTGTGCATTTTACCAGAACAGGCATCTTCTAATGTTACATCTTGTTGGAAACTGAAAATCTATTAAGTAATCTGTTTTTGAACTTCTAAAGGGTGGGGTAGATAATGATACCATTTAACCCCCACCCCCCCAACACACATACAGGCAGCGTTGCTGGATTAGGTGAATAAATTCAGTGAATACCAACATCATAGGGTTTCCTGGAAGATATAGCCAAGTATGAGCAGAAAACAGGCAGTAGGAAGTATGTTGAGTGAGGAACAGAGGCAAGGACAAGCCTTAAACTTTTGCTTTGGTAAAAAATAATGTTATTTAAATGTTTCCTTTTCACAGCCAGACAGGTGTACTGATGTCTTTTAACACTTCCCAGATGCTCCCTGACTATATGCTTACACATGCAGATAGCAGTACTGTATAATAATAATATATCATGATACTGAGCCAGCAGCATGGACTTCCTACATTTATGAATTTGGGAGATTATCCCTTCCAACACCAAAGAAACAGAGTTGTGACTGCATTCAAAGAACTTATAGCTACATAAGAAATTTGGGGGAAGCGTATGTGTAAGCAGCTGCTGAATGGATGTGGAGAATGTTCCGGGGGGTGGGGTAACAAAAATGCATGTTGCCTTGCACTTTAGACTTATCATTACAGCTATGGTAAAGACGTTCATGTAGAAACAGATTATGAATGCTTAAAACATATACTTAGATATACCTTGTACATGGCATCTGCAAGATTGCATAGGACTTTAATTAATCATTGGAACTATGACCTGAAAGTAAAATATAGACCAGGGTTACACATAGCACATATAATACGAGGGGCATATTTACCAGCCAGAGATGCATGAAGAACTGCTAGAAGAACTTGGGGACTTTTATGTGTTATAAGAGCTACCAATGTCATAAAAAAAAAAGCAAATGAAATACAGAACCAGCACTGACTTACAAATGCAGTTACTGAAAGAAGTTACAATACAAGTTTAGCTTGAGTAATAGAAATCATCAATAATTAAAGGACTGTACCCTTATTTTTCTTTCAAGGAAGAAATAAGTCGTGTTTGGGCTTAATGTTCTAAGCTGACAAAGGAATAGTTTCCAATCAACTGAAAAGACTAATGCATGAGAGGATACATGAATCTCATTTGATAATAGGAATGTATAAACAAAAAAAGAGTTAGATATTTAATACGTAGGCCAGGAATATTCACTCAAACAGAACAGGTAGTACAGGGTTGTGCCATATGCAGTACATATAAGGAGTATTCAGGCTTGGAAATTACTCGGACACAGATTTCTTTTTGTTTAAGGAAAACATGTGTCTTACATTTGCATATTATCATTCTGTTGACCCAGAAATAACCAGCCTGACAAACACAAGTGCAAATGTGATTAATGTATTACAGTAACAGCTATATTCTTCAGACTGGAGATGTTGAGACTTGGGATCCCTGGTATTTTCATACCTGATAGTGGATCACAATACAAAAGGCATGACTTTAGAAATTCAGAAGATTTTATGCGTGAGTAAAATTTTAGTCTTGTCATAACAAGTTAATTCAATAACAATGAACCACAGCCAAAGCTGTCTCATCTGGTGCCTAGTGCCACGCCACAATCTGGTACCTCTAAACAATGTTGAGAAGACAAAAAAGAAAAGGTCATGATCACAATGTTGCCCTTTCATCCCACCCTTGCTACCCTTCTGTGATGAACTGAGTCAAGTAGTAACATCTGCTGAAACAGAAAAGTAAAAAAAAAAATCTTGAGAGAGAATGAAAGAAAACAGTAGCAAAACCTGTGAGGAGTATCATTTCTCAGTTTTACAATACAGAAACACTCCATTGCAGATTGTCTGTCAATACTAGTGGCAGATTAAGTATACCTTGGGCCCAGTCTGTTGAAAATCCATGGGCCCCTATCCCCACCCTTTGCCCCCTGCCAAAATGTATTCCAGTAGACCACACACACACAGTTCTGTCATTATCTAGTGACTACAGTCCACAATGATTTGCCAGAAAATCACAGATTTTAAAATGTTATGAACACATAAAAAATATGTGGCAAAATGAGGGGATATTCTTCAAAACTCAGGGATAGATGAGAGGTTCAGTGGATCAATGCTATGAGCTATTATTGTGAAAACTACTTTCTTACCTTCATGTACTCCAGAGTTTGATTCCCGAAGCTACCATTTGCATACTGTATGACTCTGAGCACTTAACACACACACATCGGTTTTTGGATTTTTTGCAGTTAATCCCATTATTTTCATCTTCTCCTGCCTAAGCTGCTAACTGAGCCATATTATACTGCTATGTATTGAAAAGATAAAAACTGAGCCATATTATACTGCTATGTATTGAAAAGATAAAAATACTCTGCTGGTATTTAATTTCAATGCACTGTTTCCCTAGTACTTTTACTGACAAACTAGAAATACCTTGACTTGATCATCTGTGCAGCTGAGATTTCTTAACTGTCTGAATGACAAAGGCCGCTGAATTTATTCCACGAGTCTAGTCATGGCTCAAACGACATCATCACATCACAATTGTTGGTGCAGTGGCTGTTGAACTGAACTCTGGAAAACATCATTTAAAGGGCACTCTGAAATTCATGGCATCCTGATGTATTACCTTAAAAGTTTGAATTTTCTGACAAAATGAGTTGAGAGTTTTGAGCTGCACACAGTGATGCATAACTACTGGGAGCATCTGGCCCATGAGTAAAATGGGGATGGAATGCAAAAGTGAGGCTATGGAGCTACCATTCCTTCTTAATCCATTTCACTTCCAGTGCTGGATGAAAGTAAACTTTCTGTTCAGCCATGCTTTTATCCTCCTTGCAGCATACATGTTATATTAATTTATTTGCTTTATTTATTGTCTGGTAACAAGTTGAGTAATACTGGGCAGTGCACTTGAATTTTGTACACAGCAAGTGGAAATTATAGCTCACCATTTTAGTATTGATTAGGAATGGTGTAGACTTAAACTAAATCATTAAAATTCAGGTGGCATAGCACTCAACCTTCCACCCTAAAAATGTAGAACACCACCTTTCATAATGTCAACAAGTGACCAAAAAAAGATACTAGTCTGCTGTAGCTTCTGTCTAGTGCTGCTATCAGAACTTGTCCATGGTCAAATGGGGTTCTAGGCAGGGTAAAAGAACACCCTCCCCCCTTCAACCATACCAATATCTCATGACTCAGCTGTCCCTCCCCAGTTACAATTAAATCACTGTTCAAATGTGTACATACAATAATTACAGAGGCTTGGATTTAATTTAAAGCTTAGCTTTTACAGCAAAACATTGACAGCCATTTACTAAATTAAACAAAATAAATAGTCTAAGCTTCAGCAGCAATACATTTCTATTCCCTTGAAACTTACATTTAATGAAAATCCATCTGGCAACTCAATAAACCGCAAGAGACATACTTGGATTTATAGTCAAACAGTGGCTATGTGAAGAGTACAGGAATTCAGAAGACAAAATGTGCAGTGCAGTGCTAACGGCTTGGGGGCAGCCCATTGGACACAAGTGTCACTTTTCAGGGGCAGCCCAGGAGCACACTGTCTGGTGAAGAGGCTTAGCTAAGGTCATACAGCATACAAACTAACGCCAAAAGCATAAAGACCTGCACAATAGGAAGCAGCTCATTAACAACTGCCTTACTTATCTGCACCAAGTACCAGACAAGCTGTTATAACCCAACACAGTGCATTTTACACCATTGTTCCTGCAAAAAACAAGCTAAATTAAAAATGAATTCATTAACATGAACAACTCATAGCCTTCATGCTTCCCAGTTTATTCACAGCCAAATAATAAACACACTGTAACAGTCAAAAAAACAAGAAAGCCAAGGATCATACCCAAATAACATGGCTCCTCAGCAGGTACATGGACCACTCAGTCATTGTCCACGCTTGGTGTCAACGCACTGAGACGCACTCCTCCTGACTACATGAAAAAGAGACTGGACTGAGCTCTCTGATTATAGCTCAGGCAGGTGGGGTATGACCCTGACCTTTGAGCAGTATCCTACCTTCACCTAGAAAATTGCGCCAATTCAAAGTGATAAGATGATCAGCTTAAATAATTGGCTTAAAAGTGGTGTCATTCAAAGGGGGATCCAATGTCTGTCTGTCTGATGACACATGCTGGACAAGCCACTTGCTTTCTGGGGACGGCTTGCACACCTGTCACCCTGGCCTGGATATTGGCACAGGCTCTTAGTTTAGGCAAGGCTCAAATTCTAAACCTAACCACCCTAGAACACCAAAAGGTGCATCGACATCAGGTGCAATTAACCATAGGCAAGACTGCTCTGCAATTTGTAGCATGTTCCTGAAAAGGGACAACACCATCATACCAGGTCACAAACAACAGGTGACTTCAACTACCTAAACACTACTGGGAGAAAACACCCAAGCCCAAAGGTTCCTGGAGTTCATCTAAACTCAAAATCAAATGGAACAAAAATCCGCCACCATGATAGTCACCATCCCAGAGGAGGGAATCATCATCAATCTCATCTATCACGAACATGGGATCACAACACCAAACCACCCCTACCCCACCCTGGTGAGATGAATCATAAACTAATCTCGCTGGAGGTCCTCATCCGCCCCTGAGCCAGTGTAAACATACTCAAAAAACTGAATGATCACTTACAAAAATTCTACCAGCACCTACACAGGACTGCATGGATCAGGCAATCCCAAAAAAAACTAAGACTTTTGTACCATATCATTGAAAAAATCATCATTGAAATAAAAACCCATACACACAAAGATGGGTTGCAAACTGCTAGTGACAGAACCCACAGGGTCAGAGTTGCTGGGAGCCATGTCAGACTCAAACACATCTGACACAGATATCCTTCAGAAGGGCTCTCAGAAACGGATAACTGGTGCCAGAGCCATGGCCTAAACAAAGGCTTGACACTCATGTTAAAAAAGTAGTAGTTAAACCCTTCTACATTGCCCACCTGATCATGAAAGCATGTGTGTCAAAGATTTGATGATGATGCTTCACCTCAAAAAAATTTAGATCCTCAGAACCACATGAGGACCACCAATGGATGGAGATTGCAGATATACCCCAGGATTACTTTTCAGTGTCACTGCTTGACAGAGGCACAGCAAAATAATAGGCATAGTTTTATTCAACTAAAGGGGTAATTGCCCGGGCAGATAGCCTAGTATAAACCTATGAACCTATATGATGATGCTCCTGTTTACTACAATCAATTCCTTCCCTTACATCACAACTACCAACTACTCTGGGATGCAGGAACCAAGTATTTATACACACAAACAAATACACGCATGTATACAAAAAGACAGATGAGATCATCAATTACAGCACCTTGCATGACTACATACACTCAGGTGATAGCCAAATGCATAAATAGTAATGAGAAGTGTATTTCAGCTCACTGCAATCCATAGCTGCAACCCAATTACACACCAATGCTCACCCAACCTCTTAATTTCAGAATCTATAACAAGACCCAAAATCAGGAAGAAGAGATTTAAAATATATGTATTATATACTTAGAATATTGTTACAATAGTACACTTTGCAATAGCAAGTATTTTCTGAAGGATACAAAGTCTGAAACTCACATGCATTTCATTATTTAGTGGCTGCTGTCCACAACAATTTGCCAGAAAGCCACAAATTGTACATGGAGCAGGCCAAAATACTTCTCAGCTTCTTTGATCAGGAATTTTGGACAAAGCCAAAAATAATGGGTGAGGTAACAAAGGCCCCAAAAGACACCATTTTTAAATATTCCCTTTATGTATTTGTTAACTAAGCAAACCAGTTGGACAAAGTGCTTATTTTCAAGGATGACCCAACAGTACTGTATGAGTGACTCGCTCAAAGCCATAGGGTACACAAATGGAGGTGGAAGGATTTAAACATTGTACTTTTAACTACAGGAATCAGTCTGTCCCCAGCTCAGAGTCTTAGTACTAGACAAGTCTATTTCACTTAAAAAGTTAACAGAATAACAGGCGTTGTATGGACATACATTTTCTAAGTAATAATAATAATAACTATGATATTATAACAGCTGGCATTACTGACTATAATCCTTTGTGATTTTCACCAAAAAATTTTTTCTTATTTGTAAACTGGATAACCCCACTGAACAAACTGTCCCATTTTAAATGGACCTGACAGCAGAGTGCAGTCAAATTACAAAAGGTCACACAGTAGGCAGACTGAGGTGGAATTAAGCCATGTACCTAAAAAGCAACACATTAACAGCTAGAGCTTTAGTCCTTTATGCTAATTGCCACACTGGTTAATGAAGGACCGTGCATAAAAATGGGAAAAAATTAAAGATGTTCTAAGACATAAAAGGTACTTCAGTTCACTTAAAATTTAACAGAACAGGTTTTGCATCCACATGCATTTTCTGAGCAACAAAAACTGTGCATCTCTAATGAGCGGCATTGCAGACTGACTGTAACCATCAGTGATTTATAAAAGATCCTGTAATTAGTGCAGAAGATTAAGGCTTGAAGCTCTTAATGAGCTGTTTCCTGTATTCAATGGTGCAGGTTTTGATTCTTTCTGGCTTCAGTTACATACTTTGTGGTTTAGAGCAAGTCACTTAGCCAAATCCCTTTACGTACTTAAAACAAAAGTAGATGTGTGCATTTTCTGGAATCCTCGTGTGATTTACCTGATTGTTCTTGAATGAATGACTCCTGAGTTCTGGTCCTTGGATGAGTGAGTGACTCCTGTTCTTTTTAAATGGATGAGTTGAATGATTCCTTGTTCTTCTAAATGAATAAAGTGGACAAACACACACCCAAACATACACCACCCTTGTAAAAAGTGTAAAACCAAACAATCCATCATCGAGCATGAGTCATTATTGTGAAAACATCCTCAGGTAAAGTTGAAAAAATAAGTAAGACATGTTCAGGGCAAATCCAGTCCTAAAGCAAATGGCTTTTCAAAACCATGTACTGACTGACTTTGTGCACTGTTCTGGCTGTTGTCTTTGGCTCAAATATAAACCATTTGAGCCAGTGAAAGTGAGCAGAACTAACAGCAGTGAAAAAAAACAACACTAAGCTGACCCAGATAGTCAGGTTTGGGAGATATGGGTGGGAGAGGGACAGTTCTCTCTCTCTCTCTCTCTCTCTCTCTCTCTCTCCTTTTTTTTTTTGACGTTTGTCAATTTCTTTTCTTTTGTTAATATTTACCTGCTGTCCTGATGGGCAGCCCTGAAGCCATGGACCCTGTGAGGATGCCAGAAATGTCCCTATTATAATATGCCCTTGCCCACCAGTTCAACTTGTAATGGGTAAAAATTTAAAAATGCAAATCTCCCAGCTTTGGCTACATTACTGATGCTTGAAATTCATAACAAATTAAAGGAAATACTAGAAAGAAATTAACAGAAACTGAAACTGCAGATGTCTAGATTTACAAATTAGAGACAGAGTAAGAATACAAAAGCCATAAGGAAGTTTACAGCTTAAAGCTGAACAAGTTGATTGAACAGTCAAAGAAAATCCTCTGTTGAATGTGGGGAGAATGAACGGAATCTCAAATGTGTGTAAGACAAATACATTGAAATTCAATGAAGGTCTTTATCTAATCTATTTGATACATTATATTGTTAATTTCTTTTTATACAGAAGATGTTTATGAATTTTGTCTGATTGCAATATAAATGTCTATATGTGTGTACTGTTTAGTATTATGTTGTTCAACAAAAAATAAATAAAAAATAAGAAACAACAGTGTCACAGATAGTACTGGCCCTAAGAAAATATACTTCGAGAAATGTGGTAAGAATGAGCTGTAAAGTGACTATTTGTATTTTGTCTCCAAGTAAAGCTGTTGCACTACAAGAAAGGAAGATATGATATCCACAAAGAACAGTCATATAAAATTGTCTAGATCTGGTAGAAACTTGAGGAAACTAGAAAGCAACACGGACATTTTAAGAGTTGATAATGACAATATATACTGGAAAGCTGTGTAGGATATCTGGGGAAAATCTGCTTAATGGAGAACATTGCAAATTTCTCTCCAGTATTGTGTGATCTAGTCGAGTTTCTTAATGATTTCCTTGGCAAATAAACTTAATAAGACCCTAAGAATCTATGCACTTATAGCTGCCAAAAAAGCAATTACTAGAAAATGGAAATCAAAGTCTAAATCAACGTTACTATAAGTAGTGAATGTAGTAACAGAGATAAAGCAATTGGAATTGGGATCTTTAGAAAAAAGAAGGAGTAAACTACACAGGAAAACATGGGAATTGTGGGAATATTATATGCAGAGGAGGAACAAGGTTTAAAAGAAGGCAGGATTTGAATAAGCTATTTTAGTACTTAATTGACAATGACTGGATATATTATAAATGATATATAATGCTTGCAACTACAGTTGTTTCAATGGGGTCTTTGATGCATAATGTTTGCAACTAAAATTGCATTAATGTGGTTTGGATTTCAATTATACAAATGTAAGATTGCCTGTGTCATAAGTGCTGATTTAATAAAGATGTTTTTTGTTAAAAAAAAAAAAAAAAATGAATTTCTGCACTTACGTACCTTTGTGAATAAATGATCTTCTTTGATGTAAAAAAGCCAAAATATGAGCAGTGTATATTTAAATCATTTGAAATTAGAAGTTTAGTATAGTATCGGTAGTGTCAGTGACTCAAAGGTAACACATTCATTTTGGGTGCTGAAAACTATAAGACTATGTGTTCTATTCCCACCTCAGGTACTTGGATTAAATTTTCCAATACCAACGCTGTAGTGCAGCATTGTTGGGGGGGGGTTGCATTCCTTTGGATGAGACATTAAACCGAAACCCTATCTATTGGTGTTAGTGGTAACTCTGGTGGATGTAAAAGATCTCATGGTACTTTTCAAAAAAGAGTAGTGGAACTCTATTAATAGAAAAAAAGGTAGAATAATCAAGGAATATGCATTTGAATACATAATATTAACAAGACAATGCATTATAATGTTAGATTGCAGTCAGGATGGATACTGAAAACAACCATTATATTATCATTTAGTATTTCTCCATCCTTTCTGTCCCAATCATTTTTTTCAACTTTCCCAAATAAGATCGCAATCCCATAATTTGTTATATAACGGACTTTCACATCTTATAATCCAAAGAATCTGTAGTGCACTAGGTATCAATTTATCACACATATCTTTTTCTTCTTTCAGCAAATTAAGATTATAAACCCAATATGTCAGCATATGTAGTGTTATTGGTTTCTATGCAATTCGCTCATTTTAATAGTACTATTCCAAAATATCTGTACTGTAGTACGAAATGACAGTGCATGTTCCAAAGATTCCTCACTTCCACAAATATTACATAACCTTTCATTCACAATTTTATATTTCCATCTGTCAGTTCACAGGTAACTTCCCTAGCATGAATAGCCAAAGAATGTCATGCACTTGATATATATTATTGAATTAAGCAAATCTATCAGCTCTGCCAACACAAGTTTCATTAAAATCTGGGCATGTCCTGTCATAATAATAATCATTCAGTATTTTCTCATACTATAATTTTCTAGCAAGCAAATTTCCCAATATCTGTATTTTCCATATGTTAATTTTATCAGCATATTCCCTTAAGATATAACCATATATAGTTATTCTTTTTGCATTAATACAAGGTTTCCAATTTTAAAAATATTGTTTCCCCATAAAATATATCCCACTATAGCATATTCTTTATTTTTAATATCCTAATAATTGTTTGTAAGTGTAATGAGGTAAAAGACTATAGAATTTTAAGTCTGTACCTGCCATATTGTTTTGAACAATAAGTAACATTTCTTCTGATGGGATCTAATCTATTACCCTAGACTAATTAAAACAATTTTAATAATTTTTTTTTTTGTGATTTTTTTTTTTTTTTGGAAGAGGAAATGCATGTCAACATATCATAATTTAATAAGGACATAGACGTTTTTGAAAGGAAAGTTTAAATAGTCACCATTTAGGTAATGTTTCTTTAATCTTATTAAAATGACCAGTCCAGAAAACATCATGTACTAGCTCTTCTCCAAAAGTTATGCATAATATATTGATAGCTTTCATTGCTATAGGAATATTTTTAAATAAAGAGGAATTGCCATAACTTTTATATTTTGTAAATTAAAACATAATCAATCATATTTAAATAATGTTTCAGTGTGGAAAAAATATCTTCTAACCACAAAAACTGTTTGACTTTTATATTTAAGTAATTTGCATATAGTAAACATGAATGTAACTACGTACCAGATATTAATTCCATTCATGTTGCATCATATACCTTGATACAACTGGATAGAACAATAGATAATATTAAACCAAACAACAATAATCTACTTAAGGTACACCCTCACTTAAGTCCTGTTTCAAAAAATATTAATTTACCAAATCAACCATTTTCTAATGGATTGTATCCATGAATGAACAGAAATACTATGCATGACATTTCTAACCTTATCACAAATCTTATAACTTTTCAATACATCCCAAATATCTTCAAATGCAAGTGTCATATGCATTTTTAATATCACAACTAAATAGCATATCCTGCGTTGGTTTCCATTCAATTCAAAATGTGTATATATATATATATATATATATATATATATATATATATATATATATATATATATATATATATCAATAAAGAAACACTTTATCACTTTATTTAGTCTATGTAGCAAACTTCTACAAAAAATTATAATGAGTGTTATTAAGTGTGAGTGCTCTCTGGTTAGAAATATTTTCAACATCTCCTTTTCATGAATGAACTTAATAAAATCTTCTCATATATCTTCATCAATTATTCCAATATTCAACCATTTATTTAGAATGTTAAGAAAAACTTTTCTTTGATCAACATCCATTTGTATTTAAAAGTTATATAGGATTCTATCTGGACCTGGGTAATAATCTTTTGGTAATTTATCAATAATGGATTTAAGTTTGTCTAATGTAAAAATTTTACTTAAGAACTCATTTTCATCTGTTAATAATGGCTCAACACACCAACTAGTTTTACTCATATAATAGCTTTTTATACATTTCTTCCAAAAAAGTCTCTCTGTATTTCATAATACCAAATTGTTTTGTACGAATGTTTTAATTTTGATATCAAATTAATTTTAACAATCTTAAAAACATGGATACATTTCTTTCTTGCTACCTTCCACAGTGCATCTTTAGCCTTAGAGCAACTGATTTATGCTATCAATATTAAATGCAAAAAATAAGTTTTCAAATTTCTTTGCTTCAGTATAACTAAAGTCATGTACTGATTGAGTATAATACAGTATGAGATTGCTCTATATCATCTTCTTTTTAGATGCAATCTACCATGGCATCCAAGATAAATAATAGTGTATTAGGATAAGATGCTATTTCCACAAAAGATCAAAGTTTGCTTGTCAGTCTGATGTGTCTGAGGCACAGCCATTCAGTCTTTTATACCCCTTGCTTTCAATGATAAATATAACATTTATTGTAACAAACTTTAAATAGAATAAGTGGTATGATCAGAAAAATGTACTTCTACCTTTTCATATTGCATCAGTTGTAATATTTCAGAATAAGCAAAGTAATCAAACTCAGTTTACAATATCCCTCTTTTATACATATATCAAGGATTTGGCTGTAATATTAAACTTTCAAATTTAGTAATATGAACAAGTTTGAAATCTGCATTTATTTTACCAGTGTTCTTATCTTCCTTTCTGTTTTATTGTTGTAATGCCACCTCCTGTGGTTTGTCAATAATGGTTTCATGATTTACAAGCATTTTTAACCTTTTTTTTCTGTAATTTTTATTGTGTGATGCTCTGCCTCCTTTTAATTCAATGTGGAATACTCTTTGACTTTTGATGTCATGTTAGGCATTCTACTAAAGCTGACACTTCAGTGCATGAAGGCAATTCTGAGGACTGGGGTATTTTTCTAGTGAAAGCACTGATGTCCAAGCTATTGGTTTAACTTCTGATGCTGGAATTCTAAATCTTTGCAAAGATTATCCTTATTTGACTTCAGTAGGAAGCTGAGATGACAGCAGTGATGATAGTGATGAGGTTCCATATCATACTGAAATCCTGTTCTAAAATGACTGCTTAGCCAGTAATTTTGTATCATAGTCTGTACTATTATGTCTACTGGGCCATATAAACTGTACTATACTTTCCTCAACTTTACATTTTTATGAAAGTTCACTTTACCACTGTCCTATTATAAAATATAATTGGTCTTGACTTTATTAGTGTAAACACGGAAACACTTTATAACCTCGAATTACTGAAATGTCGAATTTCAGTATCTCAAGACTATAAAGCCGAATGTTAAAAATAGCGAAAGGTCATAATTGCGAACTCGAATATATGTCAAATTCGCGGTTATGACCTTACATTGTGTAATGTCCGGGATTGTGTTTTGATGGTGCGCGGTGCCGTGTGTGGATGTAGGTGTTATGTCAAGTAAGTATTTTCCAAGGGTTTTGAGTGGGAGTTAGAGTGTGTGAGTGTGCTGATGTGTTTGATGTGTGTGTGAGGGGTCGGAGAATGTGCGTGTGTGAGTTGGCTTTTGTTTTGTGTTTGTGTGATCTCGGAGTTAGTATATATAAGTAGGGGGGTGGGGGGTGCAGGGGCTTGCCCCCTGCTTATGTGTGTATGAGTTGTGTATGTGTGTAGTTTTGTTTGTTTATGTTGTGATGTGGGTGTTGTGGTGTATGTGTGGTATAGTGTGTGCGGTTTTTTCGGTGTTGTGAATTTCGCGTTTTTTTTGTGTCTGTGTTTTGTGGATTCGGTTTTATAGTCTCGAGATGCTGAAATTCGATATTTCAGTATTTCGAGGTTATAAAGTGAATCCGTAAACACACATATTCTGATCTATCCTTGAATGACTTTTCATATCACTGTACTGCCTCAATTATGATTATAATAAATCCGTACACTGAGTATTCATATGTAGCTTGTCAATGTTTTTGTTTCCTAATTATGGTATGTTCAAACAGTCATTGTTTTTCCTCATTACTGTATGTTCAAACAATTCATAACTCTATATATGTGTATGCTAATTACTGTCTGTATCTTATGGAGCTTTTCTCCCCAGTCCTTTGCTGAATAGGTTTTTCCACCTAGATGAACTTCCCTCATCAACACAATTCATAAATAAATAAATTAAAGCAAATTTAGGAAATCAGAAAGATTATGGGTTCTGCTAATGATTAAATTAAAGATGTGTGTGTAAGTATATATATATATATATATATATATATATATATATATATGTGTGTGTGTGTGTGTGTGTGTGTGTGTGTGCATGTGTCACACACACACGCACACGCACACACACACACACACACACACACACACACACACACATATATATATTCTAAACAGTGGTGCGTTTTTGTTAATGTTTTCATTGGCAGTATGTGCATGTATGTGCATGGGTAAAGTGCTATTGTTTGGATTGAAGGGAAGAAAATTAATGAACGATATGGATCTGTTTAAAAATTAGCTTTGAGTATGAAATTAGGAATGAGCACTGTAATGATACTCACAGAAGCTGTGTCATACATTGTTTTACACACACACACACACACACACACACACACACACACACACACACACACACACACACACACACAGCTTCCCTTGAGAAAAGGAGTGAAAGCTGATGTGTTGTTTCAGTTTTTCTATATGTAAAGTGAACTGTTTTTTTAATGTATTTATTTATGAAGAAAATGTAGTACAAAAACCTAGGACAGGGTATGTAGTGCATTTTACGAAGGAACAAAGACACATTCCTGAAACTGTTTGGAGGGTGATAGAGAGAGGATGAAATGATGATACTGCTGGGAGTAGATCACAGTGATGTGCACATGGGAGTTATATATGAAGTAGCATCAGTATTGTGTCAAAGTTATGTGTGTGTCTGTGCCCATGTGCATGTGCCCAGCCAGGTACACTCTGCAATATTTTGGACCATTGAAAGATATGCACAGCACAACTAACATCATATCTTGGCTTAGATGCCTAAAAATTATACATAAATGTGTAACTACGTCCACAGAAACAAAACAAACTGGTCATAATGTTCTTAAAACTGAATTGCAACAAACATGAGGATGCCAACGGTATCCTTTCCCCTATTTCACCACTGAGCAAACTTAACTATAACTCCTGGAAAAGCTAGTGCATGAAATCTCCATTTCTCACTAATGATACTATTCATACTTAAAGTACAAAAATATTATCCTTTACCTTACTTTATTTTTCCTTTTATGCACACTTTTCCTAATAGATCTAGTATTTTCACCATATTCCTCACAAACATCAGCTTCTATATCATCTCCTAAACTGATACCTTTCATGTCATCATCTTTTGTAATGCTGTCAACATTGTCATCACCATCCACACTATTGCCTACTATAGTACTGTACTCCATATCATTATAATGCAATACAACTTCGTTAGAATTTATGTTAGAAGAAATCGGATCAGTTTGCCTCCTTTTTTCAGTATTTCTTGTACTCCCTACAAAATATTTCACAATTCTTTACAGTATGCCCTTTCACCCCACATTGAGAACATTTTCACTTGTCATAGTCATTGATCAGATGAAACGAAGCACCACAAAAAAAGGATTTAGGCTTACCTTTAAACGTAACATAAACCCTTGATCCATTAATAATAATAACACTAGGTATATAACACAAAATATCATCGTTCTGTTTTAAAGTAACAATAACCTCCCAGCCCCCCATGCAAAAGCCTGCATTAATCAAAAATATATTTTTTACATTATGTACAGTAGAACAATGTTCAAATAAATGACATTTGACAGCATTTAAATCAGTTTTAGCCGTATGAAATTGGATAAAAAGTATTTATTGTCACAATATAACACCATTTATAATGTAGTCCGCCCAAGATTATCACAATTGTTTAAGATCATATTTTGCAAAAAGGTCTCTGCCCATACATCTCAACCTCTCAGTGCAAGAAATCTGGACAAAGACTGACAAAATGGGTAGACAAAAGCCCAAAAATAGGGGCATATTTAACTATTACTCTTATAAGCTTAGAAAGCTGCTAGAGTAACAGGATTTGTATTAACATACATTTTCTGAAGGATTTGAAGTCTGAAACTCAAATGTATATCATTATTTAGTGACTTTAGTCATCAGATCATCCTAGTAATTTGTCAGAAAAACACAGATTTTATAAGGAACAGACCAAAAATATAAGCCAAAAATCTGGAAATTCTGTGAAGATCTGTACGGTTGAGAGGGATGTTCTCTGTCACAGCCATGTTTTTAAATGTCAATTTACATCAATTATCTTTTTGTCAACATGGATGAAAGCATGTACATCATATACAAGAATGCCTAAAGGCACATCCAGATTGTCCCATATTTCATACCTATTTACAGTCACATTATTTTGGCGGCAGTAATTTGTACAACAGATAAATGTCTTTCATCTAAAGAAGTAGGTGTAGATGGCCATGCTTGACAGCTGTGGTATACAAGTTATCATAGCTAAACTCCTGTCCTGCATTCAGTGCAGCATTTGACTGCCAAACAGAAGTCTCAATTGGCCTCTGACTTTTATGTACATAGGTTCATAGGTCGGTACTGGTCTATCGGCCCTAGGGCCTATACAAGCCTAGCCATAACAATTCCCTGGCTATTTCTTCCCACAATATTTACTTCCCTGGACCCCTGTCTAGCAGGGCGACTGACGTGATCCCTGGGGTGAATTTCCTATCTCCCATCCAATCGTCAAGGTTCCTTTTGAAGAGGGCCAAAGAGACGCTCTGCTTGAGATGTATGGGCAGTCTATTCCAGAGTCTGGGGAGTCTCTGGGTCAGGAACCTATCCCTCCAGCATGTTTTGTTCATTGTGATGACAAGGTTTAGATCCCTGGAGCATGTGGCTCTGAGGGATTGGGATTTCTTTAAGTGCAGCATGTCCAACAGCTCTGCGTTTGACATGGCCTTGTATGTTAAGCAGAGATTGCCTCTGAGTAGACGATATGCAACAGAGTATAGCTGGAGTTAGACGGTTGGCATAGGGCATCTGCTTTAGGCCTGTGATTCTTTTAGTGAGGTATTTCTGCGGCCTTTCCGGTTGTTGCAGATGTCTTGAGAGGTACATACCAAATGGGGCATTGTATTCTATAGTGGGTCTAATGAGGGATGAGCACAGTGGGACAATGACCTCCTTTTTTCTGGATGAAAAGTCCTTAGTGATGAGGTGTGCCACACAGAAGGATTTCCTTACTGTTGTGGCAGTGTGGTTATCGAAGGTGAGACCACTGTCCACCTGTGTCCTTAAGTCTCTTATCACACTTTTGGTGTTTAGTGTACTGCCACCTATGTGGTAATTCATGGGTACATGTTTTTTCCCAAAGGGAATAATTATACATTTCTTGGCACTGATCTTGAGCACATGGCTCTGGCACAAAGTATCTCTTTCTGTAAGGCCCTTTTGTAGAATATCCACATCATTTGGGGATTCAATAATGGCTCCCAGTTTGCAGTCATCAGTGAACTTTGTTAGCCAGAGTCCTTTAGTGTTGGCCTTTACTTTAGAGAAGTAGATGCCAAACAAGAGCAGTCCCGGGAATGAACCCTGAGGTACTCCACCTGTCACTTGTCAGGAGCTGGATTTGAAGTCAGCTACTTTTACAGTGTGGGTTCTGTCAGTAAGCCAGTTGGTAACCCATCGAGTGATGTAGGGATTAATGCCCAGCTTAGTAAGTTTATCTATGATTCCAGAGTGGGGGTGGTGTTGAAGGCCTTGGCGAGGTCCAGATAGGCTGTGTGGACCGCCTTACCCTCGCCCACAGCCCTGGAGACTAATTCAAAGAAGTCAATCAGGTTCAGAAGACAAGATCGGCCCTTCATGAACCAAAAAACTGGGTGGGGTCCAGTGTTTGAAGGTTGCCAATGTCTTTGTTTATAAGTTTCATGATAATATGTTCCATGGCATTGCAGATCAGGCTCATCAGACTGATGGGCGGTAGGATCCAAGGTAGATTCCCCCCTTGTGGAGTGGGATAACTGTAGCTGTGTGCCACTCAGTGGGAACGGAGCCTGAGGTGAGGCTATGATTAAACGTGACACTTAGGTGAGGTGCTAGTTCATTTTGTAGTTCATGTACACAGCCCAGGATGTTGTCTGGTCCCATGGATGCTGTATTCTTAGCTTTGGAGAGTACGGTTTTACCTGTGTGGCTGTTATTACCGGAATTTGGCAACCTTTCTGTATTGAGATGGGCCCTTTAGGGGGTGAGAGGGGGATGAAGCTGGCACTGAATCGATCTGCCAGGATATTGGCAATATCCTTGGGATCAGTATATTTAATGCCATTCTGTTGTAGCTCAGAGCAGATCTGAGCATTGCCATTTAGATTCTTGACATAGCTATAGAATGCCTTGTGGTTGTCTTTGGAATCTTTGGCAAGTTTATTTTCGTAACTAGCTTTGGAGAATTTTATGAGGGATCTCAGCTTTTTACTGAGGCTAGTAAGGGAGCTTTTTGCATCCTGGGATTTTCCTCTTTTCTGCAACAGTTTCTTCCTTTTGTTATAAAGTTTGTTTATGGGAGGGGACCACCAGATTGGTTTCCTTTTTTTTTTGGAGGAGAGTGTCTTGGTTCTATTTGGGATGGCACGATTCATGCATGAGTGGATGTGCTCATACAGTGCCTTGGTGTTGGATTCAGCAGTCGAACTTTCAGTTCCCATCTGCATGAGTGTCATGAAGTTTGGCACTTCTGACTTGAGTAGCATGAAGTTGGCTTTGGAGAAGTTTTTTACGGAGATTTCCTTACTGGGGGGTGGGGGAGGGATGTGGATGTCAAGGGTGATTAGCTTATGGTCATCAGACATCACTTCCTGAGATACACAGTTTTTTGCATCTACTTTTTCCATAATCTGACTCCATGCTACCACGTCTTTGTCATAGGTTCATAGGTTCATAGGTTCATACTAGGCTATCTGCCCAAGGGCATTTATAAGCCTAGCTTATTAGTTATTGGCTTCTTTAGTTGACTAAAACTATGGAAAAAACATTTTAATGTTTTTCTGTCAACCTGCTGTCAAGAAGTAACACTGAAGTATATCTAAGCCTGGGATCTATCTGATCCATCCGCTTATCTAGATCCCCCCTTGAAGGAACTGTGCGACGCCTACTTCGGCTTTCCGGGATTTTGTTCCACAGCAAGCATAGGTCTCTGGGTGATGAAGGAGTCTCTCAGTGATGAATCTGTGTATAGGTTCAAGGTTTTTTAAGTCCCGCCCTTGTGGGTTCTGGGGATCTAGATTTTTGAGGTGAAGCATATTCATCAAATCAGGGTTTGACACATGGCCATATATGTCAGCCACAGGTCACCTCTGAGCGGTATGAGACTGAATGAAGAGAGAGAGTTAGTTCTTCAGTCGCATAAGACACATTTTTTATTTTTGAGACCCTTTTTTCCTTTGGAACTTTGGGCCTCTCCCTCCAGCTGGCTGCAGGTGTCAGATCAGATACACATTCGAATGGGCGGGCATTGTACTCAGTCATAGTGATGAGTGATGAGTACAGGGGCGATGACCTCCCTTGATCTAGATGTGAATCCCTTCATCATCAGGTGGGCAATGTTGTTAGGTTTTCTAACTACTACTTTAGCAACATGAGTGTCAAACGAAAGGCTACTGTCAACCTGGGTTCTTCCATAAAAAATTGTTATAACTTATATTCAGGTAAGCATCCTTCTTCCAGATTTGTAATGGTAATTCCATCTGCCTTTACAGCAGAAACAATCACAGACAGCATCTTAGCAATATCAGCTCTGTACTCCATACTGCAGTTGCCCTGTAGCTCACTGCAGTAAACCAGAAACAAAATGAAGGGGAAGTTCCCCAGTGCTCTGGCCAAATCTCCCCTAGCCAGTATGACTACCACCTCAGATCTTCCCCCTGAAAAGAGGCCACTGGCCTAGTGGGAATAAAGAGTCAACAAAGTATAAATAAATGTATCTAAATGAGTATATTTCATAGATGGAAAAAATAAGACTGCATCATATTGGGTGTGTCTCATTACATTTCTAATACCTTGCTGCAGACAGCTGCATGTCATTTGATAAACATTCCTTCTTGATGGCCGTCTGAATAAACAGATTATGAACACTATACACCTCCACTGGTTCAAGGGCATTCTGACAAACATTCTTAGTTTACAGTTGTGTTTATTTTAGTTATAAAGCTTTCATAGTTTCATTCAGTGATACTGAAAATGTTACCTTGATCTCATCATGATCAGTCGCCAAAAGTTTTAGCCGGGGGACAAATGTATGTATGTTTACCAGGCAAATATCAACACATGGAAAAAAGTATAAAGGTGTGTGATAAATGTCAAACAAACAGAAAAGCATCACCATCTCCACTATGCAGCCTTGAGACTGGCATAAAAAGGTATAACCTAGACAGCATACACACTTTGCTTGTGTGTTACTTGAAGGAACTTGTGATGTCCTTACATTCACCACTACAGCATTCATAACATATAGGAGTCCCTGCTGTGGAAGCCTGATGTCTGACCAGTCTGACAAAGCTTTACTGGTGCTTTAAAGTACACCAAATATCACCCAGACACTCTTCACATAGTATAGGGCATAAAGGTGATGTTCAGGCACATCTGTTTGCTGAAGCTCTAGCCATTGCATATAAGTACCCCATTGGGGTTTTGTTTTTTCTTGACTTTTTTGTGCTGTTAGGTTTAATGTCATCTAGGAAGGGTAAATGCCAGTGCAGGAGACGGATTCCCCCATAAAGACCACCATGATGTGTCTTTTTTGCCTAGGAGCTTCTCAAGACCGTACGTCTTGTTCAATTTGTCAGGCTTTTCATCCCAAAAACATTTCGTAATACTTTCTTCCCTTTCCTTATATCTTTTGAATCAGCATCTTAAGCTTCTCACTAAAGATACAATGGAAGGAACTTCCTGCACAGAGGGTCAGCTGTCAGGGAAGAATAAGGTATAAAAAGTAAGACTGGAATCTTTCTCTGTTCAGCCTTGCCTGGGTCTTTCTCCAGAGGTCATTATGAACTTGGAGACTTGCCTGGCTGTGTTGTTAGATTTCTGTGCCACAACCTGGTTGGAGGCCAGCAAGGATCCGATTGGAAGCACATCCGACGAGGCTTTGCAGGAGTCCATTTCAGACATTCAGGGGGAATCATGGTTGATTGTTTCCGAGGGGCCCACTGGGTTCCACAGATTCTAATTAGGGAAGATGTTCCTACTACAGTTATCGAATGCTGTCCTGAGCCAGAGCCTTCTAAGTTTTATAGGGCGGACGTTCCCTTAAAAAAGAAACAAAAAAACAAAACATGTTTCTTTTTCTCCTAGGGATCCACAAAGTGAGTGGGAGGCCTTTACTTTGGGGTTATTTAATGCTTTAATGTCATTACGGCCTCCTCAGGGGGTATCTATCCCTGTTTCTTCTTGATCCTCTCCTCCCCTTAAAAGGCCTAGGGAACAGGATTCTTCTGAGGAAGAGGTGGATGAGAGCAGGAGGAATCTAATAGTCCTGATACTCCTTTTCAGGAAATTTCCCTTGGGAACGCAGTCTGTAGGATGATGGAATTTTTTAAGTGGGATTATGCTTAGGTCTCCGATACCCATAGCAGGTACTACAAGTTGCTGCAGATGGAACCTCCTAAACCTGCAGCTGTTCCTTCTGTTTTGGTTGCTTTACTAGATGTTTTTTCAGTGGCTCTAAAGTGCCAGCTTCTCTGCCCCGTGCTCCCAAGAAGCCTGATAGGTTTTATAGGGTGACTGAGGATTGTAACTTTTTTGTACAAATGTCCTGCTGTTGACACCTCTGTGGTCTGTGATAAGCCATCTCAGTTGCTTTCTTCACCCAAGTTACTGCCCTCTGACAAGGACAGCAGAACCATGGACAGGCTAGGTAAGGAGGTTTACACTTCTTCTACCCTTGCTTTTAGGGCTATTAATTATCAGACCCATATATCTAAGTATGTGTTGGCTCTTCTTTCTTAGGCCTGTCAGCTTATCTCTGATCTTCCAGACTCTGAAGGTAAAACTTCTACTCTTTCCTTGCTAGGGACTTCCTTTCAAGTGGGTTGTCATTCTGTCAAATGTAGTTATGATGCAGCAGATGCCTCTTCTAGGGCTCCTGCTTTTGGTTCAGTAATGAGGCGGTATTCTTGTTCTAGGCTTCATCCTTTACCTGATGATATTAAGGCTATGTTAATGGATGCTCCTCTGGAAAATAAACTTTTTTTTTGGGGGGGGCGGGCAGATCCTGGTTTATTTAAGTCTCTTCAGGATAAGGGGAAGACTTTATAGGAGCTTAAACATGTGCTTCTTTCTCCTATCCCTAAATTTCAGAGAAACTACCCTTCTAAGCCAGCCTTTGTTTGTAGGCAATCTTGCCCTCCTGCTAAAGGTAAAAAGGTTGGCAAACAGGGATTCAGAAGCCTTCCTTTCCTGAAAAACCAGGTGTTGTATGACTATCCGAAACATTCCTCTTTCTCTTTGCCTTTCTCTTTCTCTTCCTGTTTGGCTTCAGATCACTAAGGATTCTTGGGTTCTGCCAATCTTTCATCAGGGGTATTTAATGGTGTGATTTCTCATCCTCCTTTTATGGACATTCCTCAGCCTCTTTGGGAACAACTTCCTTTTTTCCCAGAGGTTCTTTGAGATCTCTTGTCTCAAGGTACTATTCAAGAGGTGCCTGTGCCCCAGAGAAGAAAAGGACTTTACTCAAGAATGTTTATAGTGCCCAGAAAAGAGGACACTTAGAGGCCAATTCTAGATCTCTCTCATCTAAACACTTTTCTGAAGGTGCCGTCCTTTCAGATGTTGTCCATTCAGACTCTGTTTCCTCTCTTACTCCCTCAAGCCTATCTGGTGTCTCTGAATCTTCATATTCTGAGCCATCATCTTTTCAGGAAGTTTTTGCATTTATCTATTGCTTCTTGGCATTTTCAGTTCTCTGCTTTGCCATTTCTACTGCCCCAAGGCTGTTCACTAAATGCCTCACTCCTGTGATTGCTTTTGCAGGCTTCAAGGGATTGAAATATTTCATTACTTGGATGACCTGCTGATTCAGGCATCCTCTCCAGAGATCCTTTTGCAAAATCTTCATTTTGACATTTCCCTTCTTCAGAGCCTGGGTTTCACAATAAACTTCTAAAAGTCTCCTCTGACTCCTTCTCAGGATCATGTCTTTCTGGGTTGCAGGATTCAAACAGTGCCAATGCTGGTATCCCTGCCTCCTCCAAAAGCCTTAACTCTCATTTCTTACTTTCAGACTCTTCTTCCTCTGGCCTCCATGACAGAGAGGGAGTTTCTGACAGGTCTGGGTTTCATGGCTTCTACCATTCTGATGCTCCCTCTGGCCAAACTCCACATGAGGAAGTTCCAGTGGTTTCTGAAGTCAGTGTGGCTTCAACATGCACATCCTCTAGACTTTGTAGTTCCTCTACTTTTTCGTTTCTCTTCTTCCTTGTCTCAAGAAGGAACTTCACTGGTGGATTCAGCAGTTGTTTTTGAATCCAGAGCTCCCTTTTCATCCCACTCTTCCCTCTCAGGAACTGTCCACAGAAGCTTCAGATGTGGGATGGGGAGCAACATTTGGCTCCCCTGCAGGTACAGGGGATGTGGTCAGCTCACCAACAGAATGAGCACATCATTGTTAAAGAGATGAGAGCTCTTATGTTGGCTGTTCAGGCTTTTCATCCTCTTCTCTCTACGGGGCCTCTGAAGGTATT
Organism: Protopterus annectens; assembly: GCF_019279795.1. Taxonomy (NCBI): domain Eukaryota; kingdom Metazoa; phylum Chordata; order Ceratodontiformes; family Protopteridae; genus Protopterus; species Protopterus annectens. The sequence goes on from NC_056747.1 coordinate 733,092,712, forward strand.
TACAGAAAATACCACAGTGATGTGGTATATCAAAAATAGGGGAACAAGATCTTACCTTCTTTGCCAGCTGGCACTTCTGGTATGGGATCTTGCTGTCAAGTATCAAGTGACTGTTCAGGCAGTTTATATTTCTTCAGATCAGAACACTATGGCAGACACACTAAGCAGCTCCTTCACTCCATTCCCATGAATGGATGCTTCACAGGGATGTGTTTCTGGACATTGTCCACCAATGGGGTACTTCTCAAGTAGCTCTATTTGCCTCTGCTCTGAACAGACAACTTCCTCTGTTTTGTGCCAGAGTCCCAGGTCTTCTGATGTGGAAGGTGGATGCCCTCTCATTTTCTTGGAAGGTGATGTTTCTTTATGCATTCCCTCCCCTTACTCTCATTCCAAATGTCTTGTTCAAGATTCAACAGGATGCTCCCAAAATCTTGTTGGTGACTCCCTTTTGGTCACAACAGCACTGGTTCCCTCTACTTCTGCATCTAGCCAAGGGCAATCATCACAAGTTACCTCACAGGCTGGATCTACTCACACAAAACAAGGGATCTTGCAACCATCCCTACCTATCCATGTTTCAAATGCCACTGTGGGTGATAGGGTTTTGATTCCTCATAGACACCTTTTTTCCTGAGGACGTGCTGCAGGTCCTGCAGGAGGCCAGGAAATCTACTAGTAGGAAATCATACTTATCCAAATGGAAAAGGTTTTCTCTTTGGTCTCTCTCTCATAACCTGGATCCACTTACTGTGGATATTCCTTTGGTTCTTTCTTATTTGTGTGAGTTGCTGATATATAAAATATTATGGAACAATAAAAAAATATATAGAATTTCATATCTCTTTTAAGAAAATTCTCCATATAATAATTTAACATATGGATCTATCTTTATCTATTGGATTAGGAATGACTTTCATTCCATGTTTAATGGGAAATTCATATTTACTTGTATTTGATACTTTAGAATTAATGTTTTATAGAAGTACTTTTTTAAAGCCTGACCTGAATTTTACCCTACTTGTATTTAAAGAAGAAAGAACATTAAAGTACACTCCCAAGTTTACACACACAAAAATAACATTCAGTGTTATCAGAGAATATGGTATAACTACTATAATCAAAATAAAAAAAGAAGCAAAAAGATTCTTCCAACAATAACTTGAAATGGATTTAACATTCTTATCATTAAATACTAATGGCTTAAATAATGCGAATAAAAGATCAAACTTACTAAAATATTTAAAACTAAATAAGGCATAAGTAGTATTTCTCCAGGAAATGCATTTTAAGACTAATGATAGCTTTATTTGGAACCCTAAGGACTATAAAGTCTTAGCTCAATCCTCCTATAGTACAAAGACAAAAGGAGTATCAATTCTCTGGATACTCTGGAAGAAAAACATAATCACTCCAAAAGTTATTTATAAATATGAAGACAAATAAGGTCTACTAGCATTTGTTATAATTAAATTTAATAACAGAATATGGACCTTAGCTAATTTATATTGATTCCCAGGAACTAGAGTAGGAACGGTTAAAAAACACCTAGGTTTTATTTCCAACAATTATAAAGGAAATCTTATATTGGGAGGAGACTTTAATTGTACCTTAGAAGCTTCTAAAACTACCAAGAAGTCTTTTTGCATAGCAACTATTTCAAAATCCTTAAAAAGATGGATTGATTAATTTCATTTAATAGACACTTTTAAAGTAAAATATGATAAATCCTTATTATTTTCCCATAAAGACCATAGATTTGGACCACAAACCAGAATAGACAAATTATTTGTAGTTCAAGATGTACAAACAAAAATCCTCATCTTCTCAATAGTTCCATTCCCTTTCTCAGATCATGATTCTCTGATAATGAAGCTCCAAATAAAGTTTAAACCTTTAATCCTCTCAACTAGAATTCCATCATATATAACGAAAATTAAAGAATTCAGACCCTGGATGTTGTCAGAACTACAATTATTTCTTGAAATTAATAATACAACATAAGTCAGTAGAGTCGTGGTCTGGGACTCATTAAAAGCATATTTATTTGGTAAGACCCTTAGCTGGTACAAAAACAAAGTTAGAAAGTGGGAAACTGAATCATTAGACTTGCAAACTAGACTCTTGACAGCAAAATCTAAAAAAAAATCAGAATTGTCCAGAAGTCAAAAAATAAATAGAGGAATTAAATAAAAAATATAATGAAATTCTAACACACAAAACTTGTCTATCCCTGGAAAAATTAAAAATAAACTCATTAGCCACCTCCCCCAGATATCTACATAACTTATCTACAATAATTAAAATACAATCTAAAGCAAATAACACTGGTAGTATATATCATGAAAAGAAAGGGGAAAAAAGTATCAGATATACGGGACATCCTTGAAGCATTTTGGTTCCATTATATGGAACACTTCAAAAAAGAAGATTTTAGATACCAACCAAATAAACTTAGATACAAATTTTATCAATATAAAAAAATCCCAAAAACTTAAAACTAGACCTACAAAAATCTATATCCTACAAATAAATTGTTGACAAGATAAAATAAAGTAAATCTAATAAAGCTCCAGGGATAGATGGTATAATTACAGAAATTTACAAACTCTTCCCTTCAACAGTAATCTCCTTTTTTCATAAAACTTTGCTAGAAGTCCAGTCAGAAGCAAAAATACCACCCTCATGGAAATACTTTCTCATAACACCAATTCTAAAAGATAATAAACCATCAGACCGTTGCACCTCATGCAGACCTATATCATTACTGAATAATGATTACAAAATAGTCATCTCAATCCTAGCTAATAGAATGAAAATCCCACTTTCAAAGAAATTAATAATGATCAAACTGGATTTTTATATAACAGGCACACACATGATAATATTAAAAGGATACTTACTCTTATCGATTATGTAAATAAAGAAGATAGAGAAACACTTGTAATCAGATTAGACATAGAAAAAGCCTTTGATTCCCTCAAGTGGGAATGTCTATTTAAAACTTTAGCATTATTTGAATTTCCTCCTCCCTTCATCTTATTACTAAAAAACATATATATTAATAACTTGCCTACATTAAATTAGGTTCTTTCACCTCAGAGTCTATCCATATAATGAAAGGTACTAAACAAGGATGTCCCCCTTTCTCCTATTTTATTTGCTTTGGCTAAAGAAATACTTAAAGAAATAATATGCAATAATCCAAGAATAAAAAGAATAGAAGTCTATGACCAGTACATATCTAAAATAATGCTTTTTTCTGATTATATTTTATTAACCCTATCAAACTCCAGAGAGTCATTAGGAGAGCTAGAAGAACTAATGGAGAAATTTTATAAGATTTCAGGTCTACACTTTAATAGATCAAAATCAAAATTTCTACTTTTAAATAAGAAAAAAGAACTACAAGTTACAGATAAATCCATCATAGGAAAACAAGAACTTACTCTAACTTATTTAGGAATAGTGTTATGCAAAAATATAAACGAAGCAATATTAATAAATTATAAAAACATTATTGAAGCAATAAATATATATATATATATATATATATATATATATATATATATATATATATAGAAAAGTGGAACAAAATTATATTAACTTTTGAAGACAGATTGCAATTAATAAAATGGTCTTATTGCCAAAAATACTATGTAGCATTAGCAATACAGTTAATTCCTGAAAGATGAATTCTTAAAGAAATAAACTCATGTTTAATAAAATTTTTATGGTATCCCAAAAAGAATAGTGTAGCTCTAACTCATCACATTAGACCCTGTAAACAAGGAGGATTTGAACTTCCCAGAAATAGAAATATATATAAAAGCATCTGTGCTTTAAACTACAATAGACTGGATAAACCCAAATTATTTTGCCAACTGGAAATTATTAACAACGGCTATATTAACAAATGAATTTAATCTGTTAAAAAAAATTTTAGTAGTAGACAAATCAAACAAACCCTGGTACATACTTTGCATAAGTATACAGTATAATATAACAAAACTTTCTAAAACAACACTGATTAATCATTACATCAGTTCCTTTAGGAAACTTATCAATGCAAACATAGAGCTAAAACGTTGCTTTGACCTTTTAACCCCATTTACCATCACTAAGAACTTTCCTCATAAAATATATAGGGAAACAATAACCTCCTGGGAACAAAATGGATTCTTATGCTGGTTTCAATGTGTAAATAAATTAAATGTATATATATATATATATATATATATATATATATATATATATATATATATATATATAATAAAAACTGCTTACAATATTCCAACACAGGACTGGTTAACCTTACAAAGCATTCTAATGTACACTCAAGATTTATGCAGATTAATTAATAATTCCTCATTTAAAGATATTCCAAATCTAATGAGTTTTCTGTATGAATTTATATATAATAGTTGTGAAAAGAAAAATTCCATTTCAAATCTATATAAAGAGTTAATAACATATAAAACAATTCCCAAACCATCATACTGGTAGTTCTTAACAAAAGGTCAGTCATTGCAGTTAGAATAAAGTAAAACTAACATCTTGCTATCAGTTAATTACACCTCTAACACACAGTACTGGAAAATATTTAACTGGAAATATTTAAATATAGCATTTTTAACACCAGCTAGAATTAAAAAGATCAGTACTACTACAAATGTTTTTTGTTGGAGGTGTGAAAAGTCAAATAAAGCAGACTGGATTCATATGTTTTATGAATGTAATAAAATTAGATCATATTGGAATGGAATCAATCATTTTTACAAGCTTTATTTAATGAATCCTTTACCTTAACTAAAGTATTGATTATACTAAATGTAAATGAAGGTCCCTACCTGAATAAGACAAATATGTATTTCTTATGGACAATACTTGCTATATCTAGGAAATACATAACCAGAAGGTGGAATTCAAATACACCCCCGACCTTGGAAGAATTCTACATGTTACTGAAGATAACTGCATTGACGGAAATAAAAATCAAAGAACTACGAATCTATCCCAGGCCATTGGTAAATAATCCTTGGAAGAAAGTTATATATTTGTTGGACACCCTGCAATAATCAATATTGTATCTCTGATAACTGATCTGTTAATTCCATATTTAATAACATACAGTGTATATAACTGAAAGTCAGGCTATTATAAAAATTGTATATAGTTTAAAATTATATTTAAAAATATTATGCAAATGTTATTTTAATTGAAAATAAAAAAATATTTGAGGAAAAAAGATTGAAACAATACTAATTTCATGAACTTATACTTTGACTTAGGAATGTGGTCCATTCCCATCATGGTACTAGAAACCTGAAAGTCTTGGAGAAATTAAACTAAAAACATTAGCTGGTGTGTGTTTTACATTTGTAGTTTTGAACAATTTTTCAGTTTGCAGTGAAACAAAATGTATGAACTAATAATGACAAAAGTATCATTTCAGAACATTTCAGCCATAAAAGGCCACTCACACTGCTGTCATTATAATCTATCAATATCCATAGTTAACAAATATGGCCACATTTTTGGCATCAAATTGTGATAAAAATGGTCACAGTGAAGTATTCCATTTTACTTTACACCAATGAATACTAGTCCTGAAAGACAGACCAATAACTTTTTAACTTTATCAGCTCAGCAGAGTCAGTCATTTTTATCCACTGACATCCCAAACTCCGCAATTATAGCTACATTGTTGACTCTGTCCTTCTCTGATGTCTTTTTCAAAAAAATCAATAACAATAATAATGACCAAAGTCACATACTTTAAATTTCTTTTGCACAAACACACAATAGCCAAAGTTTTCCATCTTAATTTGGACACACACATGCTTATCCTGCAGCACCAAATTAAAGTCTGTTTAAAAATTACCAGATGATAAGAGTGTAAGGTACAGTCATCCACAGAGAGCCTCCCACCACCATATGCAGTTGAGTTATGAAGAAATAACAAATGCAGTGCCTGCTGACCATGAAGAAGAAATTGCCAAGGTTACATTAAAAAAATTTTTTACCCATAACAGCTGTTGATATTGCCATAACATTTCCTGAACTAGAGGAGCTATGAAATAGGGCATGGTTGGCAAACCATGACAACAGGTTCATAGTTACTAGGCATGCAGTCCTGGAGACTATTAAGGAGCTTAGTCCAAATTAGCAATTGCTCCAAAACACACACAAGGTAAATTAAGGTGGAAAGATTCAAATCCTGCACCCTTGCAACAGGTAGTAGCTTATTAACAAGTCGGAGCTTCAGTCCTCTGTGCTAACTACCAGAGTAGCAGTTTATAACTAAATGCTGAATTAATTTACAATCCAATCTTGAAAAAAAGACTGTGTCACAATAATTAGCAACCAATGACTACATAATGGATGCTGAAGATCAGATCCATATAATGCAGACTATGTAACCTGACAAATATCAACCCCTTTGCATTTGCTGGCGGCGTTAAAGAACATACTGCAAAAATATAGCACTAAAATGTGACAGGCCTGGGCTGTATTAAAATATCCATGCCTTTTAATGAATTAGTTCATTATTTAGTGCAATGAATAAAGAAAAACAATTAAAGACAATATAAATACTGCAGCAATGTCTGTTCAGCCGCCCATAAGTCATACAAAAATCAGAAATATTACTGCATGAAGCATACTATTTTTTTGGGGGGGGGGAGCTTACATACTTGCAGGACACCTGTATTTCATTTATGATGTTCCAATGTTTTCTTTACCATCAAGAATAGCTATCCTGTGTGACATCACTCAGTACACGTTTGACCTATATGAATGGCTAATAATGCTGTATTGTTGCAGCATACACCTGCAGACCAACAGAGCTGGATCTTGAACTAACGGGTCTCTGTGAAAGAATTAGGCTCCTGTCGGCCATACCAATATCCCATTACTTGGCCATCTCCTCCAGTTACCATACATACTGTTCAGACCTGTCAATGTACATACTGTTTTCTTCTTTACTTTTACAATTATCACAGAGATTTGGATTTCATTTAAAACATTTATTTCAAATTTTTTCAGAAAAACACTGACTACAGTTTTCTAAACAAAATACTCTCACACTGAGGACAGACATCATGAAAAACGGTAAACTTCTCTTCTCCTGAAACTCACATTTAGTGAAAATGCATCTGGCAACCCATTAAACTACAAGAGACCTGCTTGGATTCATTGTCAAAAAGCATATAGTGAAGCACTAATTAGCATCTATATGTAGGGTGCAGGAATTCAAATGACAAGTGTGTAATGCAGTTGCTAACAGCATGTGATAGTCCATTGTACACAAATGTCCCTTTTCGGGAGCAGCTCAGGAATACTGTCTGGTGAAGTAACTTGGCAGAGTCAAATAGAGGAAAAATGAAGGCTTAGGGAATCAAACCATAAACTGTAGAAAGCAGCTCTTTAACAGTTCATAACTTACTGATCTGCACTAAGTACTAGACAAACTGTTGTAGCCCAAAATACAAAACTATGTAACTCTATAATTGACATTAACAGACTGTAGTTTTCAGTGATTTACAAAAATAAATAAAAAAAATAAATAGATAATAAATAAAGCAAGTTAAAGATGGCCTGGCAGTTGGTGTGGAGGAATAAGGCCTCCCATAGAGAAGGTTCAGGGTTTGAGTTTGAGCAAGTCCTGTAACTAGACAATGTCCCCTAAGTGGGGCATTACACTTACACACACTTCTTTCCATGAAAAACACTCACTTTGATCCTGCACATATCTTGGCAGTTTGCTTGTTTCTAGAGCAAACTCAAATTGAATTTCTCAGGTGAGTTCAGTAGACTGTGCACATCCATCTCTGCTTGCCTTTTGCTGCAGCAAAATCACATCTCTCCTGTGAGTGTCTTCCTCCAGTGATATCTAGATGTACATTGTATGTGCTGATGTCCATGCTGGAAGAAACCTCTCTCGTTTGCATTTTTTGCTTAGATCCTAAGCTTTTATTTTGTAACAAAGCATTGTTTTTGTTAATTTTTTTAAAGTTGGACCAGGACCCCCAGATAGCACTGGGCCGTAGGCAGCTGCCTAGGTCACTTAGTGTTGAACTCAGCTGTGCCTGTGCCTTATTATAAGAACAGGTGAAGAGCCTTGGCTATTAAGTGGTTAACCAAGCTAGTACACATTATTAAAAGTAAGCAGTTCTTTCCAGCTGAAGCTGGGTCTAAGTTACTTTAACATATCTAAATATCTTGCAACTGCAAAAGCTGCATTGAGAAGTATTTTTTTCAGCTAGCAAACAAAAAATGCTTGTTTTGTTACTGCTGCTTGTCTTGACGTTTGGATTTTTTCACAAATCCTTGTGAATCCTTTTAAGATGTTTGGACTTTATGTTCAATATATAGCAACCATACTGATTATTTTCTAGCTCACACTGCTGTCTTTTATCTCTATTTACTGCATGTACACATTAGTAGCATCAAATGGGAAAAAAATGTTTCATACTTCAATATGTCACACAATTAACTTCAAAAAGATCACTATATATTTTCACATGAATATAACATAGTTAAACAGTCCTTACTCTGTTTAGGTATAAGGTAGCCTTTTATACAGTACAGCCAAAGCTGAGTCATTCCTTCTGCACATTTCCAGGTTTGCCTGTAGTCTTGTGTATTACAGGGCTGTTCTGTATGAAGTTGGTCCTGCTACCTCAGATATGACACTACTAGTAAATCAAGATGAGGAATGAAATACTGTCACTCTTCAGAGTCAAGACAGAAGTCTTTCTAACACTGATTTATGTATTTCAGAAAATGCATTATTGACTTACTAATACTGTTATGCCATACTTCTCAACCTTTTAACACAAGACATCTGGACAAAGGCAAAAATAATGGGGGGACCATGTCCCAAAATCAGAAACAGATCTTAATTATTGCTCCTATAAACTTAAAAAGTTGTTAGAATAGCGAATTTTATGTTAACTTGTATTGCCTGAAGGAAGTGAGGTCTAAAACTGAAATGTCTGTCATTATTAAGTGACTTCAACACTTGTTGATTTGCAAAAAAAAAAAAATCCTGAAAACACACAGGTACATACAGAAACAAATAAAACACAAACCATATTACTCTTCTCCACCTATAAGCAGGGGGGCTGTGCCCCCCCTACTTAAATATATCAAGTCCGAGATTGCACTTAGGGTACTGAAGCGCAATCTCAGAGTTGTTATATTACTCTTCTCCATGTAGTACAAGCAGGGTGGCAAGCACCCCTGCACCCCCCACACCCCCTGCTACTTAAATATAACAGCTCCGAGATTGCACTTCAGTACACTAAGTCAAATCTCAGAGTTGATATATTTAAGTAGCGGGGGGGGGGGCACCCTGGAAATGAATAATATGCTTTGTGTTTTATTTGTTTCTGTATGTACTTGTGCTGGAATATAGTAAGTGTTGGTATCCTGTGTGTTTTCAGGATTTTGGTCCCAGAATTTTGGGCTTTCAGGATTCTGTAGCGCTTATATATATATATATATATATATATATATATATGATATATATATATATATATATATATATATATACATATATATATATATATATATATATATATATATATATATATAGATAGATATATATATATATATATATATATATATATATATATACACACACATATATATGCTGCAAGAATACTGTAATATGAGAGAACTTGAAATTATGTTTTATTTTAAAATTAGAATAATGAACCAAAAATGTGGACCAAACCTTCATTATGCACACAACACTACAACTGGATGGAAGTTGCAACGTGTGACCCAGCAGGTGTTACATTATAAAATACGGGTTTGTGGTCTTTCATATTTGCTGAATCACAAGCTAAACCAAGCATGATGTTAGCCTTGCTTTCCCTCTCTCCGTTTTTTGTGTCATGAACCTCAGGGGGAGGGAAGAACCATGGAATGTCTGTTTTGAATAAAGTAAATAACTGAATGTTGCAAAGTGTACACAAAGATATACAAATGAGTAAAGTACAGCACATACAAATAAAGTGACATAGCCATCTAGACAGTGCCCTGAAACTATTAAGATTTATGATTGCATGCTAGCATATGGAGCCAGCAAATGTTTTTGAAATATTTTTTGCTCTATTTCTTGCTAATCTATGGCTTCTTAGGACCCACATTTTACACATGTTGTGTAGCGTCCAGCTAAGAGGTGAGAGCTGGTTGGTAGGACCCATGGCCATTATAAAGCAGGGCTAATTTTCTTTTGTTGCCGTGTTTTACTCCCAAGCTACATAACCATATCATCAACATGGTTATGGACAACTACTTTCACAAGCACCCTCTACCCCTACCAAGTACCCTCTTTTAGACTGTTCTGTGATCAACCAAACATGACCACCTACTGAGTCCCTAAGCTATCCCCGGAAAAGGTAACTTAGCCATTAAGCAGTCTTTTTTTTGTACATTTGTTAACTGGGTATGCCCACTGGACTGAAGTTTCCCTTTTCAGGGGTGGTCCAGGAGCACTACATGGTCAAATGACTTGTTCTGAGTCACATAATATCCCCATAGAGGTTTAAGAAATTAAAAAATGTCTTCCTTGTCTCCCAAAAAAATAACTTTCTAGCACCTGGCCTGCATTCCTGAGTGTGTGTTGTCCTTTGGATGAGATGTTAAACTGAGGACCCATCTGCTTGAGCTGGCGTTAGCTCAGTTAGATGTAAAAGATTCTATGGCAGATACTGAAAAAGTAGAAGTTCCCCTTTGCCCTGACCAACTTTCCCCTAGTAGTATAAATGTTACCTCAGGTCTCCCCTGAAAAGGGGCTATTAGTCTAGTGGGATAAACCTGGTCAACAAAAGGATATAAAAATCTGTACCATCAGACTAGCTAAGCACAACTGCTTCTAATTAGTACTATGTATACATACACTTTCCATTATTATGACATTATTGCTGTCTGAATCCTGTTCCCAAGGAGCCATCCTGTTAATGTATCTATAAGACATCCAACTGCAAAGTGATGCACCAGGTTCTCTAGTAAGCCAAGGCTAACAGGGCTGAACTGAGAAGCTGGATCACATCACTTTGGGTAGGAACGGAGTCTGATAGCTGTGCACCAACACTTGCTGAGAGCCAGATGTGGCACTGCACCATCTCTGCCCAGTTGTATAATTTAGGATTACAAGCACAAGGGAGAACAAAATCAGAAGCACCTCTAACTGGCCTCTTCTCATCATGGCTCTTCACAGAAAGGATATTTTTTTGTGCAGCTAAAGTGTCTTTTTTTCTAGAGGGAAAAGTTTTCTGGATACAAGTATGAACTCTGAAATACAGTCCATCACATTATTACCTAATATGGGCTTTTAAGTCTGTCTTTGGAACGGTGACTGGAAGGATGAAATCAGCTTCTAATAATACAGAATTCAAGGGCTACTGAAGAAAGCACATTACAGAAAAAAATGTGTTTCCTTATTGGCATCTATAACTCTCCTCTCTAAGCTCTTTACTTCAGCAGGCCATGGATAAACTGGTCTTACACTTTAAAACTATGTTGTATAAAAACTGTTTCAGAATTGGTTATCCTGTTGCTTCTGACCTTTGTTTCTTTGTTATAATTTATATTTTATTGACATTTAATAAAAATGAAACAAGTCAAGCTCACAGTAAAATTCACTGTCAGAAAAGGTCAGATTACTGATGAATACAGCAACATTTAAATTTGATAATGTAGTTATTTAATTTCATCAGTATACTAACTACCAAATTCCAGAGGGTGTTTTGTTTGCTTCTTTGTCTGATAAACTGAGTAAATAGGTGAGTCTGAAGACCCTTTTCAGCCATGACCCACACCTTTTGGCATGATGAACATTCATCATGTAGGTAGGAGGAGCATATACAGAAAAAAAAAATCTTCCAAAACTGATGAGCTTAAGCAGAAAAAATGCCAATAAAAATTGTTTAAGGAAGCACTTAATTTATCTAAATAAAATTGGTTACGACAACCATATGGCCGACACCATATGATCGACATTCAGAATGCCAACAATGTGGAACCGGCATCTCACTGTAGTGCGTAATGGAAAGATTTCCATTCCTGCACTGTAGTGCGATCTTGGTGTTGGTATATTAAAGTTACGGGTTTATTTTTCTTTTCTGTGGACTTCTCACAATGTCGGCATTCTGAATGTCGATCATATGGTGTCGGCCATATGGTTGTCGGCATTCTGGAATGTCGGCGTTGTGTAGGGGATCCATATATATATACATATATATATATATACATATATATATATATATATATATATAAAGTATATATATATTGTGGTATACATGGCATGTGCCTGGCTGTACCACTGCATATAGTTTACAAACAAGAATGAAAAAGTGATATAATATAAAATAATGATAGCACTCACAAACAAATGGGTTAACAATATTATTAGATAAAACATTGTAGCTAATTTTACTATGTAAGCCTATTGTAAACACACTGATACATTTAATGGTAACATTATTATATTTTAAGAATCAACAAAACAACCGAAGAACCACTCAGAATAAAAACTTATGAAAACAAAAAACTTCAAAGGCTAGGTGGAAGAAAACCTCGGAGGCTAAACTGGTGTATTTAGCACATTCGTTCTTTAATGATAGTAGAACTTCATCAGAAATGTAAGAAAATATAACCAGAGCACAATTTATTACATTATTACAGCCATAAAAACCCAGATCTACCTAAAGGAAAATATAAGACAACTGCACACAGACCTGATTAAAATAAACAAAACACTGATAGAGTATATCAACTAAAATAACAAAAGGCTGGAAAAATGTAAGAAGCTTTAAACAGATATTCAGATGAGGTGATAAAACTGCAAAAATCAGAGGTAAGAAGTTTTAAACAGATATTCAGATGAGGTGATAAATCTGCAAAAATCAGAGGTAAAAATAAAGATAAGTCTGGCATAATATGAGACTGTTCAAGAAAAGATATTTTAGAAAATAATAGAATAAGAGGACAGAGCACATAGGGGAAACTTGAGATTTTCTGCTGTACCAGAGAAGCTGGAAGAAACAGACTGTATTAATTTTTTGAAAGCATGGATAAGCAACTGAATTTGTATTCCACAGCAGGAGTTGTTAATTGAAAGGGCACATCATGTGTATGGTCCAAACCAGGCCATGAGAAAGCAACCTAGACTTTTAATGGTAAAGATGCAATCCTACCAGCAGAAGGAGTTGATTCTGATTAAACTGCCCACGAAGGACAAAGTACTAAAAGTGGGAGACAGCAGAGTGTTTGTGGAAAATTATTACTCAATGCACACCAGGCAGAACAGGAGTAAATTTATTTCACTATTCAAAGAATGTTGCATAGCAGGTCTGAGATTCAAACTGCTGTACATAGCTGTCTTCAAAATATTCTTTCCTGGAGGGACAAAAAAACATTTTTTGATGCAGTACATGCTAAGGAGGAAATACAAAAGTTTGTCAAATAAAAATTAAGCTGTGAAACTGAAGGAGATTCTGCTTCTTGTTATTCTGGTAATAAAGACCACAGAGACACTGGCCCAGTGAAACCCTTTCCAATGTTTCAGCAGAAAATGCTTGAGAGAAAGAAACATGCACCAGAATTGACTAAAAGAATTGAGAGTACATTGGAAATTAAGCAGAGACCAGATTTGGGAGATGAAGATGAACAGGAGTAAAACCAGTAACATGGGAATTGACAAATGTGGGATTACAAAGCAAAAATTATATTTGTGAAACATTAAAGAACAAGAACATCTGTAAATATTGGACTTTTTGACTTTGCTAAACTTGTAGGGGACTCTAAAGCATATGTCCTACTTCATGTCATTAATGCTCAGAAAAATACTTAGGAGATGGGAAGAGGAGGGAGAAAGTTAACCACAAGTAAAACAAAAGTAATATTTTTATAATTCATGATTTTCTTTGCATGCTGTAAAATACATTTTTTTCAGTAATTTTTAAGTGTAATGGAGATACTAATGTAAACAGGTGCTTCTGTTTTTTTCTCCCTTCTATTTCCTTGTTCAGTTTTAAGAAATGCAGGTACTGCAGTATAAAAAAGAGGAAAAGTCTGGCCAAAAGAGCATGACAAAAGAAAAAATTGATGTAATTTTTCTCATTCTTGCATAGGGGAATGACTGGATTAATGCTCTCAGCTTGATCTAGTAACAAGTTTTAAGAGAAAGCAAATAAAAAAGAATATTGAATATTATAAAGCTTTATTTTAGCAAATGTATGCTTTAGTAGCAACTTTTGATTCAATCTGATAAAGGAAATGGCTAGGAGATGCTATTTTCTGAAAACATTCAAGTGTTTTCCCATCTGGGAGAGATATAAAGATAAGACAAAACCCATACAGTGCATAGTAGAAGCATAGGCTGTACCGTGCATCTCAGCATGGATAACCTTTCTTTTACATTAACCCAAGTTTGTGAGTATGGTTGCCAGATATACATAGTTTTGTCTGTTACTATTAAGTTAATAGGTTTTAAGGGGGTATTGGGTGGTGTTTTTTTATTTTTTGTTTGAAGGCTTTCAGTAAAACAAAAAGTTTTGTAAGATGTGACATAGGCTCAAATGGATATGACAAGAAACAACTGTATAAAACATCAACCTGCCAAACAGTGTAACACAAAGGCTGGAACTAGGCACTTAAAAAAGGTGTTACACTTAAAAAGTGGGAATAATAACTTTTAACACAATGCTTTATGTAATGTCTTTAAATATCAATGGTCTCACAGATAAATACAAAAAAGAAAGAGTAGTGAGCTATATTAAAAAATGTAGAGTGCAAATAGCTATGCTACAGGAGACACACCTGGAAGGAAAGGGACATGTGAATTTGATAAAGAAAGGTTTTAGGATGGTTATTCAGTTAAATACATGGGACAAAGGAAAAGAGTAGTACCTATATTAATTGCAAGAGGAGCTCCAATAGTGATAGGAGAGGATAAAAATGATAGTAATGGGATATTTGTAGTACTAAGGGGCTACTGCAAAGGGAGAAGGATTACAATTCCATGCATTTATATTTCCCCTAAAACTGCTATAATGGAGCTTAAGAAAATTCTGGGAGACATAATCAGCTTTCAGCAAGGAATATTACTTATAGGTGGGAAATGGAATTGGATTTGCAACACTGAAGATGTTTCTGGGGGGCCTAGAAGAGAAAATATAACAAAGTAGGGTAGATTTTTGAAGAAATTTATGAAAACATTTGGCATGGAAAATGTGAATTTAGTACTAGGAGTTCTAAGTGAATTTATATATTATTCCCCAAGATACAAAAACTGGGCTAGGTTAGACAGAATTTTCAGCATTAAATGTGCATTTAATTGAAAGTCTTGATACACACCCAATAACTATTTCAGATCATGTGCCAATAATAACTAAAATAAAAATGAGACACTAGTGCTTTCCCAACTATCTGTTGAAAAGAGAGGAATTTAAGGAATGGGTAGTGGAAATTATTCAAGAGCTATCAAAGAAGATCGAAATTTATTCTGAAAATATAGCTAGGGAGTAGGATAAAGTAAAAGTGAAGTTTAAAAAATAGGGTGGAAATAAAAGGATAGATATCATTAAGAAGTAACAATAATTATTTAGAGGGACTGGCAAACGTTACAGTACTGCAGAATAGAGGGAATCTCACAGAAGAAGAAGAAGAGCAACTGCAGAATGCTAAACAGAAAATAACAGATTACCTTTATAATATGCAAGAGTTTGGAAAGACTGCTGTAAGCAGCTTTTTTTGATAATGATCTTAGAGCACAAAAGTTTTTTAGCACAATGACTTAGGCAACAGAACGTAGAAAGGGCTGTCACCAAGTTTGGGGAGCCTATAACAAGGAAGATAACAAGAGATCCTGTAGAGATACTAGAAATATTTCAAAAATTCTATGAAAGTCTGTATAAAGCAAATAAATATACAAATCAAGAAAAGGTACAAATGGAAATGTTTATGGAAAAATAAAATATGCAAAGGTTAGAGGTAAATGAGGCTTAATTACTAACTGTTAGGACAGGAGGTAATGAGATAAAAATGGTGATGTATCATCAGTCTACAGGAATGTCCCCAGAAATAGATGGTATTCCTCTGGAAGTTTGGAAGCTAGGAGGGAAAAAAACTGATAATGAACTGTAAGGTTTTGTTTAACAGCATTTTAAGAGGAGGAGAAGTACTAGCATCCTGAAAGAAAGCAGTGGTGGCTGTAATACCTAAAGAGGGGAAAAGATCCCTCAGATCCAGCTTTGAACAGGCCCATTTCAATACTAAACCATTATTATTAAGTACTTATGTCTATAATGGTTAAAAGAATGGCAAATGCGATGCAAACATTGATAGATATGGATCAGTGTGGATTTGTGGAGGGGAGGCAAACATTTGACAGCATTAACAAAACATTGATGATCCAGACAAAAGCAGAATGTAAGAAAATACCACTGTTTTTGTTGGGTCTTGATGCAGAGAAAGCATTTGACAGAGTAAGCTAGGACTTTATGAGTAGGGCAATGGAAGCATTTGCATTCCCTGATAAAATTATAAGGTTGATTAGGAGGATATATGAGAGATCAGAGGTGAAAATTAAAGTGGGTGAGTTCCTCTGATAATTTCTGCAGAGGAACCAGGCAGGGGTGTCCTCTTTCCCTTTTTTTATTTGCATTATGTTTAGATCAATTGGCAAAGAAAATAAGGGAACTCAGAAATTCTAAAATATAATTGGTATAGTAGTCAAGAAAAGCTGTCTGTATTTGCAAATGATGTTATTTTATACCTGACTGATACAAGCAGTTAAAATGTTTGTAGTCCCTTTAGTCTTATCCACAGGTCAGGCATATTTTTATGAACCAGAGGTGAAGTTATGGATAGCAATTAATAAAGAACTGAAGGATTTTGTCTAAGTGTGAAAGATGGCAAGAGTCAAGTGGGATAAGATGATTCTTCCAGTAGAACAGGGCAGATTGGGATTACCTGATTTGAAGGGGTATTTCAGAGCTACACAGTTAAGGCTCCTATACATAGCACCAGCAGAAATGTATAATTCAAAGTAGAAAGGGATGATGATGAAACAAAGGGAAGCTCAAGAAGCAAGGAGAGACTACGATTTTGGATGCAGATCTTTAAGGAGAATAACAATAATCATATAGAATATTATATTCATAAAGTAGCAGAAAGTATTCTACAAATTAAGCCAACACAGGAATGGAGAAAGGAGATTCTGCCTATAGGGATGAATGCAATTAGGGATACAGACAATAGGCAAGAGTGGGCTTGAATGTATTGGAGGAAACTAACAAAGGAATCAGTGTTGGGAGCAAATAAGTAGAGAGGGAAAGGTAATAGAATGGGAAGACGTCAAGAATTTATTTGGGCTGCAGGTTATAGATTACCTTCCATATCAAGGATTGATATCAGAGTATAGCCAAAAAGAAAGAAATAGGGGGGCCCTAAATGACAGACCAGCACTGACAGAGGCTTTAGTGGAATCTAGAACAGAAGCTGTTGTTAAAAAAAGAATAATTAGTAGAGCATATAAAATATTGCTTGATAACTATAAGAATTAATCAGAGGAGATTAGAAAGGATTAGGAAGAGAGACTAGATAAACAATTCATAAAGAAACAATGGGGGATACTTGTATGTCTCCCAAATATGCAACAAAATCCTGAAGATTTAGGATTTTTGCTTGGAAATGTTTACATAGGTACTTTTATACCCTAAGTAGTCTCCAGAGAATTTTTCCTGAGGTAGACAGCAAATTTTGGAGGTGTGATGGAGAAGAAAGAGGTAATTGGGAGCATATTTTATGGGATTGTAATGAGTTGGTAGACTTTAAAGAGTCCCTGCAGGCTACTCTATCAGAGATACTGGGTGAGCAAATTGGTATATCTAGACAAATTATTTTCCTGAGTTATGGTACAGAATCAGAATTGCCTATATGTAGTAAGGCCTTGCTGAGTCTAATCATGGTGGCTGCCAAAAAAGCAATTACTAGAAAATGGAAATCAAAGTCTAAACCAACTGTACTAGAGCTAGTGAATATAGTAACATAAATAAAATAATTAAATTACATAGAAAAAAATGGGAATTGTGGGAACAATACATACAGGGGAGGAATGAAGTTTAAAAGAAGGCAGGATTTGAATGAACTGTGTAATGTTTGACTGACAATGACTGGGTAGATTATAGGTGATGTATAATGTTTACAAATAAAATTATGCCAATATGGTTTGTGATGTGTAATGCTTGTAATTAAGATTATGTCCATATGGTTTGTTTTCATTTATATAAATGCATGATTATCCATCTTGTAAGTGATAATTTAATAAAGATGTTTCTTTAAAAAAAATGAGTAGGGAAACAATGCATAATGATATAGAAATGTATGCATGGTCAACAAAGCTGCAGCTCTCAATGATATGTAGGGGAAACTCGGGCACTATTATGTGCCTGACTATTAACAAAAAATTGTTAGCCAGGTAAGGTGACTGGATCCCCAGTACCAAAAATATCAAATCTGCAGATAGCAAGACTTCTAGGGTTAGCAGCATCAGTTGTGCAGCAGCATATATTAAAACTTTCTGTTTTCATTTCCCACTGATGTGTGAGTGAGGTGATGTCTGGCACCAAATGAAACAGTACCACTAGTAGAAGGCATACTACAGCTTTACTGACCAGAATATTATTGATTGATTTCACATAGATTTGGACATTGTACAGGCTTTTGTTGTCATGAATAATGTGGACAAACACACACACACACACACAAGCTGTAAGAATGCATGACCTTTCTACATCACTGGAGAACAAGGTGTGTATAACTCTTTCTGTTCAAGCTACAGTGACATTTGGATATTATATGGTTTTCTGCCACATCAGAGGTGAGGGCAAATACAATGCATGTTTTCTATGACATTCCCTGCCCCCCTACTGCTCTGGTCACATAGTAATAAAGGCCCTATTTGGCCCGCAATCACAAAGGTTTGTGAACAGGAAGGACTACCATTCCATGAACTGACAGGTAGTGTGTCGTCATATGGAATCATAACCAATGTATCTACACAGCACCCAGGCAGTTTATGTGATTCACATACATGTACTTCCTGCATGGTGACTTTCTATACAGACATGAAGTTGGTAAGTATAGGCACTGTGGCTAACATTAATGTATATAGCTACAATTATATTGTGTCAAAAAGTCTTAACGTGACCCCACACATATAGACACTGTTGCTGATGATGCTGGATACCCACTAGAACCCTGATTTACAAAATCCACAGAATATGGGTTAACTTTGGTATAATGCTACCCACAAACACACATGTGCGCTCACGCACAAAAACACATACAAGCACACAATGTCATAGTGCATGTGTTTGGCCTGATCAAAGTCCTCTACTTTTTGAGGAGCACTCCAGCCTGGAGGGTATTTGTAGCCTGTTTTTGCACATAATATGCTGGTGAAGAAACAGGCTGGGCAGCCCTATAACATCAGTATGGCCAGACCACACACACAGACATGGTCAGCAGGGAAGGCACATCAGCACCACTGCCTGATGAAAATGAGGTGGAATAGAACCAAATGGCAGCTGTATAAGCCTTACACAGACAACAACAGGTACCAGACACTGCAGCACAGGTGTAGCAGCATCTATGTCAGAACTATGAGCCTTGATGAGCAAACATGACAGTGAAGTGTCACACAGAACTTACATTATGCATGTAAAATTGGGCTGTGCTGGTTAGTGTATAGTCAGGCCATATAATGCATCAAACATTCCCACATATTTCACACATAATGTCTTAAAGGGTGAAGTGGGTCATACTTATGTGCACAGGAGGCTACGGACACAGTATTCAGTGTACAGTGTTGTTAAAAGCAAACTCAAACCCTCACTGGAGGTTAACTGGGACTCTGAGATCAAAAGAGTGAGTTCTGATACTTTATCTCCAAACCAATTATTTAAAGACTTTCCAAAAATTCAGAAGATCACATGGCTATCTTGATAGCATACCAACTCTGTAGTGAAAACTACCTTTTTAGTAAAGTTTGGAATACTGGCAAAACCACTAAAAAAATATTATTCCCGGTATCAGAGTGGTGGAAATTAAATAACATACCCAGTGTCAAAGCAGACATCACAGTAAGAGCACTTATAAATAAGAATCATATCATCATCGTCATCAACAACCTCCTTTTTCTCATTTTCTGCATGGGATCAGTTTGTGTTAACTATCGCCATCTCTCTTGATTCAATGCCACACTCCTGCCTTCTTCGACACTCTGAGTGTCACAGATCTTCTCAAACACAATCCATCCACCTCTTTGCTGGATGCACTCATTTCCTCTTACCTTCTTCCTGCCTGTTCCAAATCTTCTTCACCAAATTGCCTTCTGCTTTTCTGCACATGTGCCTGAACCACTGCAATATATTCTCTTTGATCTTTTCTGCAATTTGAGCAATTTTGGCTTCTGCTCTTATGTCCTCATTTCTTTGTTTGTCCCGGAGTGTATATCCTACCACCCTTCTTAGGTACTTCATTTCCATTGCCTCTAGCTTTCTCATCTGCTCTGCCTTTACTGCCCAAGTTTCTGTACCACACAGTAGTACTGGTCACAATGCTGTTTTGTATGCCTTACTTTTTGGCTTCTTAGGTATTCTTCTATCATACACTACTGCAGACACTCTGTGGCAGTTTGCTGCAGCCCCTCTGATTGTAGCTTTGACCTCCTCATTTAGACTTCCCTTCTCAACAACTCCTCCCAGATACTTGAAGCTGTTAACCTTTTCCAGTATCTTCCCTTCTATCTCAATTCTCAGCTTCTTATGACTTTCCCAATTTGCTGCCATTACCACTGTCTTATCTGTACATAGTTTCATCCCATGTGCCTTTAATTTTGCATTCCATTCCCCTATCCTTTACTGAAGTTCTTGCTCAGTGTCTGCCTGTAATGCCACACCATCTACATACAGCAACTGTGTTGATCTGACCCCTCCAACCTGTTTGCTAATGAAGTCCATTACAAGTATGAACAGCAGTGGGCTTAGACCTGAACCCTGGTGCACACCCACTCCCAATGGGAACCCCTCTGTGATACTGAACACTGTTTGTACTTGAGTCATTGGGTCATTGTACATAGCCTGCACTAATTCTACCAATGTTTCTTGAACTTCATATCACTGCAGTACTGCCCAAATCATAAATATGAATCATATCACCCCAATTAATCTGTAGTATCATAGGAAGTTACTAGGCTGATGGCCCAAAGGCCCTTATGAGCCTTGCCAAACTATGTGCCTTTTCTCCCAAGTGTCAGCACCTATTTCCCCTGTCAAGCAGGGACATAGATGGGATCCCGGGGGTAAATTTTATGTTTCCCATCCAGTCATCCAGGTTTCGCTTAAAATTGGCCAATGAGGAGCTCCGCTTAACTTGTAGGGGGAGCCTATTCCACAGTCAGGGGAGCCTTTGGGACACAAATCTGTCCAGCCAGCACATTCTATTGATGTCACAGGCCACAGTGAGATAGAATATAGACAGAGACATGAAAGCCTATCGATATATCTTAGATGCCTCACCTTAGAAGTTCACATACTATAGGCTCTTTGTACCCTTTCTTTTTTTTTTGGTAAGGATTTATATATCATGTTTTAGCAGAGTATTCATGTGTGATTTCACAGCCAACATAAACTGAGGCACCAGAACTTTATCATCCCTAGCAGACAGTTGAATATCATTTACTGATGATTACTAAAGTCCAAGTTGGACTTTGCCATTAAAACACATGTGATTATCTGCCATCACTCTCAAGTATTTGATGTTGGCACACCCCTACCAAAATGGAATTTTGTTCAGGAATGTCACATCTGTCAAAATACACACTGGAATGGGAAGGCACATTGCAGGAGCCATGAGAGAGCTAATGGATACTCTGTATCAGGGACAATTTCCTCCTACATGGGGTAGCTGTACCACTATGTGACCATGACCTATGGCCACTCCACTGGTTTGTTATATTAGGACTTGGGGACCCCCTGGAAGTGATGGTATGTGCCTGCGGGATGGTGACCTATATGGAGCCCACTACTAAGGTGCCCTGCCAATGATGGATGGTTATCATTGCCTTCCACAGTCAGGGGTGGAAGAATGTCTTATACTTCCAGATGCAGGTGAGGATTGTGCACACCGCAGTGTTCCCCCCACATTACTACCTTGGACACTACTCTGACCTCCAACAACACTGACAATGTGGGCAGTGATTTTAGCACTGGCAATCATCCACAGGAAAGTGGAGATAGATGCAGTATGCGCCATCTTACACCTCATACAACCAATCAGTACTATGTTCCTGAACTTTCCTCATGGAGCTGCTGGCAGAGTTGGAGACATCCTCACAAATCTCATGTGACATAGCAACTAGCTCCATGTTGTTCTGTGTTGCAGCACATTGGATTATGATAATAGTGAGGCACATCTGCTGATTGATCCTGAGTGCCACCCACATGTTAGAGCCAGCTGTAACATGTGATGCTGTTGGGCACCCCTGAATGGCTGCAAATGGTGGGTATACCCATAATGGGTACAATGGACTCATTGGACGGCACAGTGGTGCAGCAGTAGCGTTGTCACATCACAGCAAGAGATTCTCCAGTTCGAGTCTCGGCTGGTGTGCCTTCTGTGCAGAGTGTGTATGTCCTCCCTACATTTGTGTGGGTTTCCTCCGGGTGCTCCAGTTTCCTCCCACATTACAAAGACATGTGTCTGGAGCATTTCTCCCCAGACCTCCGCTGAAAACTGGCTTCATTCCAAGTTGGACTTTCCCAGTTAACAAATGTTAAATAAAAATAAATAAATCTGTGGATGCAGTCACAGGGGAAGCATCTCTAATTCTCAAAGCCACAGGGACTCCTTTCACCACTGGGAACAGTAAGTGTTCAGATTATACAGTCTTGGGCTCATCTGTGGGTAAGGTCTCACCTACACCTTCCACTGTGGATAGATGTCCAGTCTAACTGGAGACAGACAGTACCACTGTACCATCTGACTGTTACTCATGTATCTATTTCTGATCATTACTATCATCCCTTCCAAGGGTGCCAGCATCAGCAAGTGCTATAGTAACAGTTCTGTGCCTTGTGAATGCACAACAAGAGACATATCAGAATGAGTATGAATGCCTCTGCTACAACCGTGCTCCTTCGGAGTATGAATGCCTCTGCTACAACTGTGTCCCTGTGGCATGCATGATAAAGGTGTACATGTAATATGTACCATATAATTTCACCCTACATCTGCCGCTGTCATGATGTACCTCTTGTGCTGTGGTCAGCCTGCAGTCTTTACATGCTGTGCTGCTGTACAAAAATGTGCTGTATGTAGTAGTAACTAGGTGTATCATCCATCAAGATGCATGCAGGTAGTCTCTTTCTGATGCCTGCATTCCACCAGGGTTATCCTAGTACTGATGTCCCCCTACAGAAACACTGAACTCTTCTCTGGGTCTGTTAGCCTGCTGTTTCTGGGTGCTCCCCAATGTCTAACCTCTCAGCTGATATGGAATATGCCTTGTCACAGTTTAACATGATAGTAACATGCTTAAAATTCTTTTGCACTTTGCTACTGTGGCCCCCAGTCTGCCACACTTGGTCTAATAAAATCTGGTCAGCACCCACTTTCTCCAAAATGTGCCACACATATATCCTGAGCACCTGTAGCAGTACATGATTTTCATCAGGGCTGAAATTGTTTTGCTTCTATTGCCTACCTATTTCACTGGACATACAGAAACATGTGAACACATGAAAAAGAGTTATAGACTGCTGGGGCTACTTGGATGACAGGTACAGACCAACAGGTAACATGATTTTATCATACTAGCCAAAGGGATCGCTATGGGAGTATATCATACTATAGTTGGAATACATGCAGAATATGTGCTTGCCAGATCTTGACACGTATGCACTACCTGCAGGGTTCAACCTTTTTGTTCTGTGGGTATGTGTATGGAAAGACGGTCATACCTGCTGCCAATATTAGGGGATACCTAAGGAAACACTAGTGACACAGCTCTACTCTATTACAGTGGGGGCTTGCACATGCATAGATATAGGAATGCCATACCCATCACCGTAGGCCAACATATAGCTTTCACAACCATACCTTCTTTATAAGTAGAGATAGGTATGCACAGGGACTGTCTGTCCTTCTATCAAGGGCTACCTTGTTGTCTGTGTATTCTGTTTACAATACATACATACAAGCACACATATTCATATTGCCAGCCTTATGTGATATGAATTCCTGTTCAAGGGTGCACTTAGGAAGCTAGACAAAAATAGCTAAGCATGCTTTACAACACATTTGCAAATCACTGTATACCTTCTCATGATATGCTTCCTTATACTGCAACTCAGATATACAGTATAGCTTTCCAAATCTGTATAACTTAGCATTCCAAATGATAGCCCACCCTAAAGTAATCCAAATCTATAACTGTTTGTGTTATACATAGGCAAATTAGTCTAGGTTGCATGCATGTCTATGAGCTGTTTTATTTTGTCACAAAATAGCTAACATAGGCAAATTAGTCTAGGTTGCATGCATGTCTATGAACTGTTTTATTTTGTCTCTGCATCTGCAACTTGAATCATACATAACTTTTTGCCTCCTCACCTCTGACAGCTCATGGTTTCAAACTTGTGCAAGAGATCTCCACAAGAGTGTGCCTCTTGCTAGTTCATATCTTATAAAACTCACGATTCAGAAATCACATTGTAAACATGATTTGTGAGCTACTCTTTTATTTTTATGTGAAAGTGATACACTTTTCTGAGGATATTCATATGGTTATGGCAACTTCTGTTAGTGTCTGGTGCACAGTACCTGTATGGTGTATGAAGAAGAACAAGGCAACTCTCTGTCTTCTTCATGAACAATTTGAGGAGCATATACTGGGTCCTCAAGATGATCCATTCAGAAAAGGAGATGACTGATATTTGACTGAGGTTTGTTCTCCAGACTGGGGAATAGAGCAGGCTTTGCTTTTGTGACACTTCATTTTGTTAAACACTCACCATTTGTCCGTCCCCTGTTTGTCCCTGTCTATTCCATGACCCCCCCATCTTACTGTGTGCACATCCGCCTCTGTTTGTGCAGTTCTGTGTGTTTTGTGCACACCCACCTTTGTTTGTGCAGTTCTGTGTGTGCACATCCATCCTTGTTTGTGCAGCTCTATGTGTTTGTCTGTGCCTGCACACTGACCTACCCCTCTTTTCTATCCTTCTTTTTCTTTCAGGTTCTTCTTCATCCCTTTCTCTAAAGAAAAAATTGGGTCCTATACTTTCAAAAAATGCTGCTGTGCCTTCCCCCACCCTGTACATTGCTGTGTGTTGTGCTTTTCTGTCATCTTACTTGCTGCCTTCCCCTTTCTCCTGCTTTTTGATACCCCCCCTTTTCTCCCCTTTTGATAGGTATCCATGTAAGTAGACTCCACAGCACTGTAGTTGCATGTACTGTGGCCAGATTCCAAAAGCCTTGCTCTGTGTAAGTGGCTTAACCCAGTGTAAGGTCTATCTATATAGCAGACTTACACCAAAGCAAGACACTCACATTGAGAGCAAGTGGTTTAACATCAGAACCTGTACAACTAACAAATCATCCTGTACCTCAGCAACTTCACCTCTTACAACTACATCTCTCCCTTCACCTTAATTCTTACCATTTCCATACTATAATTATATAATCTCCTACTATTTAGTTTCACAGCAATCCATTTGTTTGTTATAGTAACGATTTTGAAATATTTGTGCAGTAACCATTTGCCTTACTACACATTATTTGTTGTCACTTACTATATTTTAACACAGGCTGAGCCAGAAGTTCTCATGTTTGATTGATGTTCTACCCTCGTAAACAAACATAAAGTAAAATCAATATACTGTATAGCACTATGTGCTGAATTTTTTTGTTCTGCTGAGTTGCATGAGCTGCATATTCTTTATGTATTCTGCTTTATTCTGAGATGCAACCAAAAGGTGGTATGGGCAGTACTATGGTTTGTGTCTTGCATTTCTAAGTACAAGTTTCACTGCACATATGTATCAGCTAACTTATGCATTGCAGCTGCATACATGGAAGTACTACCTGTATCGCTTTGGATAAGTAATTACTGCTTGTGTTACTGTGCAGTGCTGACTTATTTGCCCCCATTGCAGCTACCTACATGGAAGTGCTCCCTGTATTGCTTTGGATACATAATTACTGCCTGTGTCACGGTGCAGTGCTGACTTACTTAGCCACATTGCAGTTACCTACATGGATGTGCTGCCTGTATTGCTTTGGATAAGTAATTACTGCCAATGTCATTGTGTAGTGCTTGACCTACTTACCCACATTGCAGCTACATACATGGAACTCCTGCTTGTCTTGCTTTGCATAAATAAATACTGCCTGTGTCACTGTAGAGTGCTGACTTCTTACCCCCTTTGCAGCTACCTACATGGAAGTGCTGCCTGTCTTGCTTTGGATAAGTAATTACTGGCTGTGTCACTGTGCAATGCTGACTTACTTATCCCCTTTGTAGCTACCTACATGGAAGTGCTGCCTGTCTTGCTTTGGATAAATAATTACTGCCTGTGTCACTGTGCAGTGCTGACTTACTTACCCCCCTTTTCACTATCTGTAAAGAAGTGTTGCCTGTCTTGTTTTTTGATGAGTAATTACTGCTTGGGTCACTGTGCAGTACTGACTTGCATGTTTCTCATTGCAGCTGCCTATATGGAAGTGCTGCCTGTCTTGCTTTTGATAAGTAATCACGGTCTGTGCCACTATGCAATGCTGACTTACTTACCCACATTGCAGCCACCTTCATGGAAGTGCTGCTTGTCTTGCTTTGGATAAACAATTGTCACCTGGGTCACTGTGCAGTACTGACTTACTTATCCCTATTGCAGCTACATATATGGAAATGCTGCCTGTATTGCACTGGATAAGTAATTACTTGCCTGTGTCACTGTGCAGTGCTGACTTACTTACCCACATTGCAGATACCTACATGGAAGTGCTGCTTGTCTTACTTTGGGTAAGTAATTGCTGCTGATGTTACTATGCAGTGCTGAATTATTTAGCCACATTGCAGCTACCTACAAGGAAATGCTGCCTGAATTGCTTTTGACAAGTAATCACTGCCTGTCATACCTCTCAACTGTACAGATTTTCACAGAATGTCCAGATTTTTGCCTCACATATTTGGTCTGTTTCTCATAAAATTGTGTTTTTCTGGCAAATTGTTGGTAAATCATTGAGGGGCAAAGTCAGAAAATAGTGACAGACATTTGAGTTTCAAACTTCATATCCTTTAGAAAATTCATGTTAACACAAAACCTGGTATTCTATAAACTTTCTAAGTTTGTAAGAGCAATATTTAAAAAGTGTTCCTATTCTTGGGCCTTCATCCCCCATTATTTATGGCTTTTTCCAGATTTTTTGCACTAAAAGGTTGAGAGGTATGCTGCTTGTGTCACTGTGCAGTGCTGACTTACCCACATTTTAGCTACCTACATGGAAGTGCTGCCTGTATTGCTTTGTATAAGTAATTACTGAGTAATTACTGCTTGGGTCACTGTGCAGTGCAAGCTGCATAAACCCTGCTCCAAAGTGCTTTACATGTCAATGAATTTCCAGCCATGTGTTCATCATATTGCTTTTCCATGATAACACACAGAAGAGAGGTAAAATGAAGCAGTAAAAATTATTCTACATATAGTAGGTATTTTGAAAGTTGCATTCATTTCTTAGCACTGTGAACCATTTTTTTTTACCAGTTTTGAATTTTGTCCTTGATGCAAAATTGCATAGTTTAACTCATAATTTGTTCTGTACTTCATGCCTGTGTGCCCTTCAAACATTGTTTTTGCTAACTTCTAGCATGTCTTATATGTTTTGCCAGGTTTCTCCCCAAAACAGGGCAACAGTGTGCTGGACAGGCATTCCCTGTCCACAAGAACAAATCAGTCATGAAATGAATATGCTTTTTTCTGGCATTATTTATTCTTCCTTTTTCTGATAGGTGCTGCATCTATGGATGTCCTTCAGTATCACTGTTGCAGTATTCCTTACACTAGGGATCCCTCGCCAAGGGCAGCTCGACATCCGGCCAGTAAATCAAAGCCTTAGGTTGTGACATCCCATGTATGCTCCCCACTGATGGCATAGGGCATAAATGTGACTAATGGATGTACCTTCCTCAGAACTTCTTTGCCACCAGTCTGAACACCATCTTTGATCGTCAGTCTGAACATTCCTTCGTTTGCTAGCTACCAAGCCTTTTCAGATAAGTACCTTATTGGGGTTTTACTTTTTATTATTATCTTTCCTTTTGGTTGTAAAGTCACATGTTATCCAGAAAGGAAAATGCCAGTGATGGAAACACATTCCCCATAAGGACTGTCACAAGCAGTGTTTGTTTCACTTAGATGCTTCTTACAACCATACATCATACCCTATTTATCAGACATTTGTCCCTAAAACTCTTCATTGTTGTCTCTCCTCCTTATCTATCTGTCTGAAGAACCAACATTTTAAATTGTTGGCACAGGGTACAATGGCAGAATCGTCCTGGCCCAAGGGTTTAGCCATCCGTGAGGGAGAAGGCCAAAAAAGTTAGGTTGAATTCTTCTGCTGTACTGCCTTCCCCGGATGACTCTCTCAAAGAAGGTGAAAGCCTGGAGGATCATCCAGGTTTTCCAATGGATTCCTTTGCCACAACCTCCTGGCATGGATCTGACATCTCACACATTCTTGGAGGCTGTGCAGACGTCCATTTCAGATGTTTAGGGGAACTGTGTCTGATAATTTCCGAGGGATCAAGGGGTGTTTCACAAATCCTTCTTAGGGAGGAGATTCTCACTATATTGGTTGAGTCAGCAGGGGTCAGAACCTCCTATGATTTTAGGGCAGACATTCCTTTAAAGAAGAAGCAGAAGACTAAGCATATTTCCCCTGCTCCTAAGGATCATCAGCGTGAATGACAGGATTTTACACAGGGGTTATTTAATGCTCTTATGGCTTTGAAGCCTCTACAGAGAGTCTCTGTTCTTGCTCCTCCTTGGTCTTCTACTCATCTTAAAAGGCCCAGGGAGCAGGACTCTTCCAATGAGGAAATAGAGTATGACAAAGAGTCTTTGACCTATTCCTCTCAGGTTCAATCCCCTTTAGATTATGGTTTTGAGCAGGAGGATTCTATTAGTCCGGATTCTCCTTTTGAGGAGATTTCCTTTGGGGATACTATCTCATATAATGGAATTTTTTAAGTGGGACTGCACCTAGGTTTCTGAAGTTAAGAAGAGGTACTATAAACACCTCAAAATGGAATCTCCTAAGTCCTCTGCTATTGTTCCTGATGCGTTGTTGGACACTTTTTCAGTAGCTTCTCAGGCTTCTGATTCCCAGCTCACTGCTTCTTAAAAAACTGATAGGTTTTACAAAGTGTCTAATAATTGTAAATTTCTTTATAACTGTCCCTCTGCTGACCCCTCTATTATTTCTGTTTCTTCTGACAAGCCTTCTAAGCTTCTGCCTTCTACTAAACCGCTTACTTTTGACAAGGACAGCAGGACCATGGCTGTTTGGACAAAAAGGTGTACACTGCTCCTACTCTGGTCTTTAGGATTGTAAATTACCAGACCCATACGACCAGATATGTTTTATCCCTTCTCTCTTAGGCTTTTCAAGTTATTTCAGATCTTAGTGGATCTGAGGTGAAGGTTTCAGCCCTCTCTTTGTTGGGGTCCTCTTCTCAAGTAGCTAGCCATTCCATTCAATGTAGTTATGATTCAGTTGATGCCTCTTCTACAGCTGCTGCATTTGGTTCTGTGTTGGGGAGGTATTCTTGACTTTGCCTTCAGCCTTTGCCTGACGAAATTAAAGCTATGCTGATGGATGCTCCTCTTGACAACAAAATTCTTTTTGGTTCTGCAGCTGCTGAGCTTTTCAAATCTCTTCAGGAGAAGGTAAGGCTATGCAGGACTTTTAAACATATTTTTTGTTTCCCCTGTTCCCAAATTTCAGAGTAATTATCCTACCATGTCTGCCTTTGTCTGTAGACAGTCTTGCCCTCCTCCCTAAGATAAAAAGGGTGCTAGAAGAGTTCCTCCTGCTAAGTCTACTGCAACTGCTACAGCTCAGGGGTCTCCTTTTCCAGACAAAGCCAGGATCTGTCTGACTATCTTCTTCCCACTGTCCTAAGTGCCAGGTTCCTCTATCACTTTGTCTTTCTTTGTCCCTTCCCAGTTGGTTAAGGATTGCTCAGAATTCTTGGGTTCTTTCCATCATTCATCAGGGATATTACATGGTTTGAAAATCATTTCCTCCTTTTTGGGGTATTCCTCAACTTCCTTGGGAACAGCTCCCCTTTTTCCCAGAAGTTCTTCAAAGTCTTTATCTCAATGCACCATCCAAGCAGTTTCTGTTTTTCAAAAGGGAAGGGGTTTTATTCCAGAATGTTTCTGGTTCCCAGGAAAGAAGGCACCTGGAGACTCATTCTAAATCTTTCCCAGCTCAACACCTTTTTAAAGGTTCCCTTCAAACCTTGTTTCCTCTTGTTCTACCTCAGACTTTCCTGGTCTCTCTGGATCTCAAGGATGCCTATCTCCATATTCCTATCCATCCCCTTTTTGGGAAATTTTTACATTTCTCGTTTCTTCCTTGCATTTTCAGTTCTCTGTTTTGCCTTTTGGCCTCTGTACTGCCCCAAGGATCTTCACCAAATGCCTTGCTCCTGTGATTGCTTTTTGCCAGTTAAGAAGAATACAGATCTTTCCTTATCCAGACGACATGCTCATTCAGGCTTCCTCTCCACAGACCTTGCTTCAGCACCTTTGCTGTACTGTTTGCTTTTTGCAGAGCCTAGGGTTTACCATTAGGTTACATTTGCGATTATCAAAAGTAAAACAAAAAACTTGTACATGGGGGCCTTTGCCCCCCCCCCCCGGAAATTAAATATACTAACTCCAGGGTCAAACAACCTTGAACAAAGAGGGAACAACTTCATGCTTTTTGGCCCCAAAACCCGGGCTGAACCACAAAGGGAGGGGAAGTGTCCATATTCATCAAGGACACCCACACCTCCAGGTTAGTAGCAACACATGAAGCATCGGAGACCATACAGGTGCAACTAACCATAGGCAAAACTGCTATACAACTGGTAGCATGTTACAGACCACCCTCCCAATCTCAGGAACCCCACTCAGCCTTCCTGAAGACATTGGAGGATATGAATGTATGTCACAAAATATAAGCACAGCACGGCTCAATTAATCAGGAACCATGAAGCACTGCAGTAAAATTCTTTTATTGTAAAACCATACAACAAATAAAGACGCTGTTAGATGTTGAGCGCTTTCATCTAGTAACTCTAGATTTCTTCAGAACATCAAACAAGGTGTGTCATACATCTTAAATACCTATGTTGCCCGCCTTTTTTCCAAGTACTATTACCCAATTACATATATTTAACCCTTGGTATAACATATAGAGTAAAACCAACAATTCTGACTGCAATATTATAAAACTTTAAAAATGTACAATTTTGCTCAATTAATCAAAATTAATACTTCATGTATATCTATTACTATTATTTAAAAAATATATATATTTCACAAGACATCAAAATTTGATTCATAAACAATAATATAGGACTACTCTACCATAAATATAAATATAATTTATAATTACTACTTCTCAATGTGTTGGTGAAAACCTATTGTGTATGCTGTGTAGCATTATTGTTTTACCTAATGTCAGTTTGAGCTATAAATTATACCCTCAATAAGGGTTTAGTAGGGATGACTTCATTAAGGCCAGGTGGTGTGGCAGCCTCTAATCGCAGTTGCCATTTTATTTCTTTTTCCCCCACAATGGCCTTTATGTTGCCTCCTCTAGGGTTATGACTAACCACATCGAGTATACCAAATTTAAAGCTCCTACATGACTCACTATTTAATATATGTCTCGATAGTGCATTGTTAGTGTCATTTCTCTTAATACAATATAAGTGGTCATACATTCTATTTTTTAAAAATCTAACCGTCATTCCTACATAATAATTTTCGCATGTATCACAGATAGCTAAATATACTACATGTCTTGTTAAACAGTTACCATGTTTGAAATGAACCTTAGTTCTATTTCTATCCTTTAATACTATATTTTTGCCTTCATATATATATTTGCAATAATTGCAACATCCGCACTTTGTAGTACCCCTACTTACGCTCTTACTATCTTTCATGGAACTTTGTCTTATTTCAATAAGTCTATGAAGGCTGTTGCCTGTCTTATATACAAAACTGGGCATTGAGGGAACTTTGTCTTTAACCCCTGCATCACTTGTCAAAATGTGCCAATGTTTTGCTATTATTTGCTTTATCTGATGTGTTTGGTCACCATACTTCACAATGCATGCTCTCTTGTAAAAATCCCCCGTGCTGTGCTTATATTTTGTGACATACTTGGTGGACTTCAGGAACTATTGTGTGGGATATGAATGTATCACAAAATACCATCGTACTGGGAGACTTCAACTACCCTAACATAGATTGGGTACATTATTCTAGCCCTATCACCCTAGCCCAAAGGTTCCTGGAATTCATAAATTCAAATGCACTGGAACAACTAGTCGCCTCTTCCACTAGGGGAGATAATATACTAGATCTGATCATCACAAACATGGGGACAAAATGCTCCACACCGGAGGTATACCCCTCACTAGTGAGATCTGACCACAAACTAATCTCCCTGGCTATACATATCCCACCTCCACCCCCCAGCACAAAAGACCACAGTGAAAAACTTCTCAAAAGCAGACTTCACTCTTCTTAAGACTGAGATGGTATCCTTTAAGCCCACTGGGCCAGTGGATACCACATCCCACAATGCTGACTCCTTCACAAATGCTTTCTATGGACATCTCCAAGAATGCATGGATCATGCAATCCCAAACAAATCCAAGACCCTCTCCACCAAAGGCAAGCGTCCTGTCTGTAGCCATTAACAAATTGTATAACAAAAGAAGGAAGCTACTGCACGACAGAGCAAAATCCCATAAAGGGAAGACATCTCTGATCAACACTAGCAGAAAACTACGTTCTCTCATAAAAACATCCAAGGCCAACTTTGAGAGAAAAATCGCTAAGGACACTAAAGATAACCACAAAGCCTTCTTCAACTATGTTAGAAACGTGGGCGGAAACCCTCAGATATGCTCAGTGTTAGTTTACAACAACAAAAAATACACTGAACCCACAGATATTGCCAACATTCTGGCTGACAGGTTCAGTGAAAATTTCTCCCCTCCCTCACCCCCAAAAGAAGAAATACTTATCCCAGCTGAATGTAATCTCCCTGTCATCTCAGATGTCCAGGTGAGAGCCGCCCTCAGCAAAGCTAAAAACACAGCATCAATGGGACCTGACGGTATCCCGGGTTGCGTGCTACGTGAACTCCAAGAGGAGCTAAACCTGCACATAAAAATGCTATTTAACCTTAGCCTTGCTACAGGATATGTATCTGAACACTGGCGTACAGCAACAGTGGTCCCACTCCACAAAGGGGGTACCTCTACAGACCCTGGGAACTACCGCCCCATAAGCTTAACCAGCCTGGTCTGCAAAGCTATGGAAAGAATCATTATGGAACTCATAAACAGAGACATTGGGGACCTACAGACACTTGATCCCACCCAGTTCGGCTTTGTAAAGGGCAGATCTTGCCTTTTGAACCTGGTTGACTTTTTCGAAATAGTCACTAGAGCCATTGATGAAGGCAAAGCAGTCCATACAGCCTACCTGGACTTGGCTAAGGCCTTCGACACAATACCCCACTCAGGCATCATAGATAAGCTCAACAGCTTAAATGTAAACCCTTATGTCACTAGATGGGTTGCAAACTGGCTAAAGGACAGAACCCATAAAGTTAAAATCGCTGGAGCAATGTCAGTCTCAAAGCCAGTCACAAGTGGTGTCCCACAGGGATCTGTCCTGGGACCCCTCTTGTTCGGCATTTATTTCTCAGATGTTAAAGCAAACATGGGAGGGTTGTGGCTGACAAAGTTCGCAGATGACTGCAAACTAGGCACCATAGTCAATACACCAGCAGACACATACATCCTACAAAAAGGCCTCACAGAAATGGACAACTGGTGCCGGAGTCATGGCCTTAAACTAAATGCCAAAAAATGTATAGTCATCCCCTTTGGGAAAAACAAAGTACCCACAAATTATCACATAGACAGCAACCCACTGAGTATGGAAAAAGTAATCAGAGACCTAGGGACCCAAGTCGACAGCGACCTCTCATTTGACACCCACGTTGCCAAAGTGGTTAGAAAGGCATTCTACCTTGCACACCTTATCATGAAGGGATTCACATCCAGATCCAAGGATGCCATTGTACCCCTATACTCCTCCCTCATCAGACCCATGATTGAGTACAATGTCCCATTTGGTATGTACCTCACCCGGCATTTGCAACAGCTGGAGAGACCACAAAAGTACCTCACCAAGAGGATCAAGGGTCTCCAACATATGTCTTATTCTGCCAGACTAAAGAAACTCCAGCTCTATTCAGTAGCATACCGCCTGCACCGAGGTGATCTGTGCCTGACGTACAAGGCCATGTCCAATCAGGAACTGATGGACATGCTCCACCTCAAAAAAATCCAAATCCATCAGAACCACGAGAGCTAAAGACTTAAACCTCGGCACAAGTATGAATAGGACATGCTGGAGGGATAGATTCATAACCCAGAGGCTTCCCATGCTCTGGAACAGAATCCCAGTTCATGTTAGGCAGAGCCCCTCACTAACTCTCTTCAAGAGAAATCTTGATGAGTGGATGGGAGATCGTAAGTTTACCCCAGGGGTCACATCTGTGTCACTACTAGACAGGGGCACAGTAAACTAATTCTATTATATAAGGGGACCTTCACTGTGTCACTACTAGACAGAGGCACAGTATTCTAAATCTATCCTGTACATTTTTGTACCATTTCATGGGGTGGCGAAAGCCACATCACTATGGCTAGGCTTACAAATGCCCCAGAGCAGATAGCCTAGTACTAAACTATGAAACTATGAATTATGTAACAGTCACTTTGAGAAGTTGAATTGTTACATAATTCAACCAAATGTACCACTGATGAAAAATATCAGCATTTCAGCATGTGATGAAATAAGTGCATTGATAAATTATATAACACTCAAGCATATACATATATATGTATGTATACGTTTATAGGTGCAGCTGTGTTTGACAAACATGGGTATTTGCTGATCTGATTTCCATTTTGGTGATCCCTGAGTGAGAGTTTTGACTGGTTTTTTTTTTTTTTTTTGTGCAAGATCATCTAACAGTGGAGGAAGGGAAATTCTTATAAGTGTTGCACAATTTTGGAGTTGCTATTATCAATGTAGTTGGAGTTTGGGGGATGCAGTTCTCCACATGGTAGGTACAGAGGGCTTGCCCACTGCATATGCAGTTTTTGTGCTTTTTTGATGGATTTGAACTCCAGTGTTTCAAATCACTGAGTGCAATGAAGGCTACTGTAATGGACTTGTTGAAGACTTTGGAAACCATAATCAGTTTTAGAAAGCTTTTTTCCCCTCTTTTGGGTATGTTAAGCTAGAGCTTTCATACTTCAGATCTTCAGCGTTGATTGTCTATGACTGTCGGAGTCGTGTTAAACAGAGCAGCAGATGTGTAGACATATGACAGACAACAGCAAGGGAAAGTAGCCTCCTTATTAAAATTTTAAGTCCTCACTCCTGCAAATGTTCCTGTTTTAGCAAAGTAACTTGGGAACAGGTTACTTAGTCAATGGCAGGAAGGCTGTTTTCAGGAAAAGTGATGCACTTTTGTCCTTTCTCCATCACTGTGTGAACATGAACTTAGTATATTTGAGTAAGAGGGTGTCAGATTTGCAACGGGCCTTGCCTACTGCATGTTGTTTTTCTTAGTTACATATTCTTTGTTTGGTGTTTTTTATTGTTTTTGCTTTTTTGTTAAGGTTAGTGGTTTTCTGTTTTTAGGATCTGACTTTTGTGGTTTTGATGATTATGGATTTCTTGTTGTGACATGAAGCAGCTTAAAATCCTATAGCAATCTCTTCATACTGAGTAGGCGTTTACACTGAAGTTTAGGAATTTTTCTATGCATGTGATGAAACTTTTAGAGACTGCTGTTACTTCTCATTGAAGCCATATTTTCCAGCCTGTATTTTTGCCATTTTTTATAAATAATACCCGATGTTATAACTTGTGACCTAATGTGCTTAAATGTGTACATACCTTTTAACATAGGCTGCTATTTTATCTTCCCAGACTCTGGAATAAACTGCCCATACATGTCAAGCAGAGCGCCTCTTTGGCCCTCTTCAAAAGGAACCTTGACAATTGGATGGGAGAAAGGAAATTCACCCCGGGGATCATGTCAGCCGTCCTGCTAGACAGAGGTCCATGGAAGTAAATATTGCGGGAAGAAATATCCAGGGAATTGTTATGGCTAGGCTTGTATAGGCCCTAGGGCCGATATCCTAGTACCAACCTATGAACCTATGCAAAAATAGGTGCAGCAGTGGAGGATAGAGCAAAGAGTGTAAGGCAGAATCTGGAAAGGCTTTATAAGTCAGCAGAAATACAACAGTTAAAGTTCATTGCAGACAAATGCAAAGCACATCAGCTGGGGGAATAGAATTGATGATAAAAAGAATAGGAAAAGGGTAAGAGGGTTTTGATTATACTTGGGTTGGACCTGTAAAGAGCAGACTGAGAGACAAATAGCTTCTACATGCAGAATTTTGGTGTGCAGCCTCAGGGGAATATACTCCAGAAGTAAAGAGGTAATATTTCTGCTCTGCTGGGCCTCACTGTGCACCCAATTTGTGTACTATGTATACGTCTCAAGACCATACAAGGAGAGGGATATCAGGCTACTGGAAGGAGTTCAGGGAATGCCTCCATAAAGAGACGCCAGAGGGAAATAATATGATGCAAAACTATAGCAGCCAGACCTCTTTTTTTATTGGAGACCTGGAAAGACATGGGCCAGATATTGGTACCACCACTGTGGCAGGGAAGTAAGAAGAGATCTCTTTAGTAAGGAAGGACAGTGTGATGAACAAGGAACACGGACAGCAGTTTGTAGGGAGCAAATATTCCCTGCATTTGTAAAGAAACACTTCTTTGTGTTGTGGAACCACTGAATAGGGTCTCAGAATGGGTGCTGAAAACAGAATTCATGGAGGCATTCAATAGGGTGTGGGACAGATGGAAAAAAGTGTGAAGGTGAATGAAGGTTGGAGCTTGATAAAGGTAGAAAGTTAACTGCACTTAAACAGCAGTTCCAGCTCCATGGCAGAGAAGGATAGGGGCCTGACTATGGCCCTTGTAACCTGTGTTCGAGTAGTAGACCTGCATGTCAGAGGAGTCAGCTAGGATGGGAGTAAGTAGCCAGCTGCCTGCCCAAAACCTCAGGAGGGGGGGGGGTTGATTATGAGCCTGTCTGTAACTGGAGCACCTACCAACTGGTGGGCAGGACAAACAGCCACGACATCCTTGAGGTTCCACAGGGGATATCCTGCAAAGGAGTATGGAGCACTCTAGTCAAGGGTGGGTCACAGCAGCATGGAAGGCCACTGCCTTGCAGCTCTAGTGCAGCAGTTCATTGCACATGATCTACTGACCTGCATGTGGGTAGGCTATGTGAATATGCAAAAACAAACAAACAAAAAAAAAACAAGCTAGGATCACTGCCTGGACATAAGACAAGGTTGCTGAAAGGTATTTCCCTGGAAAGGGAGTCCTCCCCTCCCCCTTGGGTGATGTGCATGCTAAAGCCAGGCAAGACAGAGGAATGAATAATCAATGAGCTGGCAGGGGAGTTAGATGGTGAAGCTGGGAAGGGCTAAAAATGTAATTAAATGCAGTATATAAAGGCTGATTGCATCCGATCATCAAGCAATTGTAAGGCAATGCAACAGCTCTGGATAAGAATGGAGTCTAATACTGACTTGAAAATGTTTAAATGTGCTGTTACCATTCTGACAGCTTGCAAACTATGCCATATAAAAAACAATTAAATGTATTTGATAGTGAGAAAAGCCTGCCATCATATTTTGCATGCATACAGAGAAGTATTTCTTCAGTTCTGTGATATAAATATGTGTGTCTGTTTTGTTGTCAGTAACAGTGACAGGGCCAGAGATGTTGATGCAAATGTTTATTTTTCAGGAATAACCTGGATGCTTTGGTCTGATGAGGACATGCAGTTTGTGGAACATATAAAGTCAATTTATAGTTCACTTGACTATCATTTCTCTATGATTTATTCACAATAAATTTAGAAAAATACTAAATACTGGTTACTTTCACATTGTTAGCCCAGAATTACCGACTTTTGTGTTGAATGATAATTTATCCCATATCATCCTTACCTGAGGAAACACAGATGAGGAGGTAAGAAACAGATGTGTATTCTTTTTCAATCTTTGTCAGCATTTCAGGAGCTGAAAGTATACTAAACAGAACAGAAAAATTATTATTAATATCCTGAAACACATTTCTTAGTTTAAGATATAAAATGTATGATATGTTAGATTATACAGTAATAATTTGGTGTATCACCTATGCAGATCTACACAGAATCCTACTGGAATAACAAATAAAACATTAACAAGAAGTATGTAACCAAACTGCACACTTTGACACCTCTTGGCATGGTGGTTATCCTATGTAATAAGATTCATCACCACATTGTGTTGTTACTACATCCCTTAGATTTCTTGTACATTCTTTTGCTATTTCATCAATTGATTATTCTGCCAGTCCATGTTAACCACTTTTTTCCTTGAAAAGGTTCTTCCTCACATTTCTCCTGAGCCAGTTACACCCTCCCCTTCCTCTGCAGTCTTCAAGTTGTGCCTCCTTATTTTTTTATTATAACTTTTTTTCTGAAATGAGTTTTCCTCTTGGAATGTATAGGTCCCTTTGAAGTACTCAGCAGATAATTTATTTGGGAGTGATTAACTACATAAAGCCCTGTAGCTACTCATTTTCAGGTGTATGAAAGAGCTGATCTACTGCTGAGATGCTATAGCCTGTGATGGGGAAGGTTGAACTGGTAACTGTGGAGAGGGATAGTACAGCAACTGTAGCTACCTAGCGCAGTGCATAGAAACATGCACACTGTTACCATGGTGATAGCATGTGAGGTGTCCATGGCACAGTGAGAGGGCAGCGATATAACAAGTGAGCTACATATTCTCCCACTGTTACACACAACTGAGTTTGTTAAAGGTTGTGACTACATCAAGTGCCAAGTGACATGGATAACAGGACCGGGTTGTTGAAATGGTACCCTGATATTCCCAATGCTCTTCCCATTGCACTGAATAAGCTGCAGTACTGAAGATTATCTAAAATCCATAATGGGATAATGTCAGAATGTATCTGGGGATACACTCATCAACCATAAAAGGATGCTGCAGTTATTGTGAATATTATTAGGGTAACCGCAGATGGATTTGCAGCTAAGTCCACTTGGGAAAGATGAGGCTCGGGCTGACATGGATAGGTTTACAGGTTTGATTGTCAGGCTTACAACTTAGTTTGATTGTTGTCAC
Source organism: Protopterus annectens (assembly GCF_019279795.1). NCBI lineage: Eukaryota > Metazoa > Chordata > Ceratodontiformes > Protopteridae > Protopterus > Protopterus annectens. The sequence goes on from NC_056747.1 coordinate 733,132,406, forward strand.
CCCTAGTTGATATTTCCTGCTTCCTATATACATATGGACAGCGCAGTGGTGCATCGGTTAATGTTGTCGCCTAACAGCAAGAGGTTCTCTGGTTTGATTCTCAGTTGGGGTGCCTTCTGCACGGAGTCTGCATGTCCTCCTTGCATTCGTATGGGTTTCCTCTGGGTGCTCTGGTTTCCTCCCATGTTACGAAGACATGTGTCTGGATTGTTTCTCCCTGGGCCTTCTCTGCAAATTGGCTCATTCCAAGTCAGTCTTTCCAGGTAAACAAATGTTAAATAAATAAACATTAAGTTTATTTTTAAGGAAGTTAGTGACTGGCTCCTGAATATAATGTGAGTCTTATTCCATAATCTTGGAAAGCATGGTGTAATGCATATGTCAGGTCTGATACTGTTGTATGTTTTCTGGATGGAGACATGCAGTTAGAAGAAATCTAGTGTCTCCATATCTACTTAGCTGCTTCTGGTTATCTACTGAAGAAAACAAATAAGGTGCACAGACATAATGTCCGCTGACAAATGACTGTGCTGACCAGAGATATTACTTGTACACTAATGTACAGACTTCTGATTTGGCCTTTGCCATTCATTCAAGAAGACAGCTTCATTCAGCCACCTTTCTTGTTGGCTACAATTTAATGCCTCCAGCTTTCAATCACTAAACTTACCTCAATATACCCCACTTAGCAGCAGCAGGACATTTTGGCCTAGGTACCCACAATCTGGAATGCCACATCATTGACATATTTTCATTTGCAAACATTATACTTCACGTAAAATATTCTATACAGTGTCACTTGAACATTACGTATCTCATTCAGTTCCTACCTTATTTAAAACCTCATTTGTCCTCCAAAACATTATTCTGCATGCATTGTTCCCACAATTCACATTTTGTTCTATATCATTTTCTCCTACCCATTTCTAAAGACACCACTTCCAGTTCTTTTCTCTCTGTTACTGTAAGCCACTGGGGATGCACAAGCCAGTGCATTTTTTTGTGCCGGTCCCAAGCCCGGATAAATGGGGAGGGTTGCATCAGGAAGGGCATCCGGCATAAAATTTTGCCAAATCATACATGGAGACCACAGTACAGAAATACATATCGGATCGGTTGAGGCCCGGGTTAACAACGACCGCCACCAGTACTGTTGGCCAACAGGGTGCTGGCAGAAATTGGGCTACTGTTGGCCTTAGGAGGAGAAGAGGGGGGAGGCATGCCCGAAGGCAGGTAAAGGCTAGGACTGTGATAGTGAGGGTCGGAACTTTGAATGTTGGCAGTATGACAGGTATACGGAGAGACCTAGCTGATATGGTGGACCGAAGGAGGGTTGGTATATTGTGTGTACAAGAGACCAGATGGAAGGGGAGCAAGGCTAGGTGTATATGAGGCAGTTTCAAATTGTTTTATCATGGTGTGGATGGGAGGAGAAATGGCGTAGGCATTATCCTGAAGGAACAGTACACTAAGAGTGTTTTGGAGGTGAAAAGAGTGTCAGATAGAGTGATGTTTATGAAGTTGGAAATTGATGATGTAATGATGAATGTTGTTAGTGCATATGCTCCACAAGTTGGGTGTGCGATGGATGAGAAAGAAGCATTTTGGAGTGAGTTGGATGAAGTGGTGATGACTGTACTCAAGGGTGAGAGACTGCTGATTGGAGCAGATTTCAATGGGCATGTTGGTGAAGGGAACAGTGGGGATGAGGAAGTGATGGGTAGGTATGGTGTTAAGCAAAGGAATGCAGAAGATCAGATGGTAGTGGATTTTGTGAAAAGGTTGGACATGGCTGTGATGAATACGTATTTTAACAAGAGGGAGGAGCATAGGGTGACATACAAAAGTGGTGGAAGATGCACACATGTGGATTATATCTTATGTAGAAGGGCCAGTCTGAAGGAAATTGGAGACTGTAAAGTGGTGGCAGGGGAAAGTGTAGTTAGGCAGCATAGGATGGTGGTTTGTAGGATGACATTGGTGATCAAGAAGAGGAGGATGAGTGTGAGGGCAGCACCAAGGATCAAATGGTGGAAACTGAAAAAGGGTAATTGTGAGGTGATGTTCAGGGAAGAGTTAAGACAGACACTGGGTGGCAGTGAAGAGTTACCAAATAGCTGGGTAACTACAGCAGAGCTAGTAAGAGAGATGGCTAGAAAGGTGCTTGGTGTGACATCTGGAAAGAGGAAGGACGACAAGGAGACCTGATGGTGGAATGAAGAAGTACAGGACAGTATACAGAGAAAGAGGTTGGCAAAGAAGAAGTGGGATTGTCAAAGAGATGAAGAAAGTAGACAAGAGTATAAGGAGATGAGGTGCATGGCAAAGAGAGAGGTGGTGAAGGCTAAGGATAAGGCGTATGAAGAGTTGTATAAAAGGTTGGACACTAAGGAGGGAGAAAAGGACTTGCACCGATAGGCTAGACAGAGGGACCGAGCTGGTAAAGATGTGCAGCAGGTAAGGGGGATAAAGGGTAATGAGGGAAACATACTCACACGCATGGAGAGTGTGTTGAGCAGATGGAAAGAGCACTTTGAGGGGTTGATGAATGAAGGGAATGAGAGGGAGAGAAGGTTGGATGATGTGCAGATAGTGAATCATGAAGTGCAGTGAATTAGCAAGGAGGAAGTAAGGATAGCTATGAAGAGGATGAAGAACAGAAAGGCTGATAATCCAGATGACATACCTGTGGAAGCATGGAGGTGTTTAGGTGAAATGGCAGTGGAGTTTTTAACTAGATTGTTTAATGAAATCTTGGAAAGTGTGAGGATGCCTGAGGAATGGAGAAAAAGTGTTTTGGTATTGATTTTTAAGAATAAGGGTGATGTGCTGAGCTGTAATAACTACAGAGGGATTAAACTGATCAGTCACAGCATGAAGTTATGGGAAAGAGTAGTGAAAGCTAGGTTAAGAAGGGAGATGATGATTAGTGATCAGCAGTATGGTTTCATGCCAGAAACGAGCACTACAGATGCGATGTTTGCTCTGAGAGTGTTGATGGAGAAGTACAGAGAAGGTCAGAAGGAGTTGCATTGTGTCTTTGTGGATTTAGAGAAAGCATATGACAGGGTGCTTAGAGAGGAGTTGTGGTATTGTATGAGGAAGTCAGGAGTGTCAGAGAAGTATGTAGGAGTGGTACAGGATATGTACGAAGGTAGTGTGACAGCAGTGAGGTCTACAGTGGGAGTGACGGATGCGTTTAAGGTGGAGGTGGGATTACATCAAGGATCAGCTCTGAGCCCTTTCTTATTTGCAATGGTGATGGACAGGTTGACAGACGAGATAAGACAGGAGTCCCCGTGGACTATGATGTTTGCAGATGACATTGTGATCTATAGTGAGAGTAGGGAACAGGTGGAGGAGACTCCGGAGAGGTGGAGATATGCTCTAGAGAGAAGAGGAATGAAGGTCAGCAGGACTAAGACAGAATATATGTGTATGAATGAGAGGGAGGATAGATGAATGGTGAGGATGCAGGGAGTAGAGGTGGCAAAGGTGGATGTGTTTAAGTACTTGGGATCAACAGTTCAGAGTAATGGTGAGTGTGGAAGAGAGGTGAAGAAGAGAGTACAGGCCGGATGAAGTGGGTGGAGAAGAGTGTCAGGAGTGATTTGTGACAGATGAGTACCATTAAGAGTGAAAGGGAAAGTCTACAAGAGGGTAGTGAGACCAGCTATGTTGCATGGGTTGGAGCCAAAACCACTGACCAAGGCAGGAGTCAGAGCTTGATGTGGCAGAGTTGAAGATGTTAAGATTTGCACTGGGTATGATGAGGATGGACAGGATTAGAAATAAGTATATTAGAGGGTCAGCCCAGTTTGGAAGGTTTGGAGACAAAGCCAGAAACGCAAGATTACTTTGGTTTGGACATGTGCTGAGAAGGAATGCAGAGTATATTGGGAAAAAGAAGCTAAGGATGAAGCTGCCAGGTAACAGGAAAAGAGGAAGGCCTAAGATAAGGTTTATGGATGTGGTGAGAGAGGACATGCAGGTGGTTGGTGTGACAGAGCAAGATGCAGAGGACAGGAAGAAATGGAAACAGATGATCTGCTGTGGCGACCCCTAACAGGAGCAGCCGAAAGAACAAGAAGAAGACTGTATTCACTACTTTTAGTACAGTTGGGTTTGATTTTGATTTCCATTTTCTAGTAATTGCTTTTTGGCAGCCATCAGAATTAAACTCAGGAAGAACTTACTATGTCTAGGCAATTCCAATTCTGTATCACAGCCCAAAAAATAATTTCCTTAGTTATACTAATTTTCTCACCCAGTAGTCTGCCGGGAATTTTTAAAATCTATCAACTCATTATACTCCCAGAAAATACGTTCCCATTTACCTCTTTCTTCCCCATCACGCCTCCAACATTTGCAATCTACCTGAGGAAATCTTTTTTTTAGTCTGCTTGGGGTATAAAAATACCTATGCAAACACTTCCAAGCAAAAATCCTAAATGTTCTACATTTTGTTGCATGTTTAAGAGCCATATGTATATCCTCCCATTGTTTCTTTGTGAGTTGCTTATCCAATCTCACAACTCAGTGTTGTCAGAATGCAGTGTACAACCCACTGCAGTCCGCATGCACATATCTCTCAACCTCTTAGCTTAAGAATCAAGGAGAAAGCTAAAAATAATGGGAAACAAAGGACTGAAATCAGGGACTTATACTGCTCCCACATACTTAACAAGTTGCTAGAATAACTTGCTTTGCATCAACATGCTTGTTTGAAGGGTATTAAATCTCAAAATCATCTATTGTCATTATTTAGTTATTGTAGTCCTAATTCACTTGCCAGAAAAAAAACTCAAACTTTATAAGGAATAGAACAAAATATGAGGCAGTATCAGAGGCATTCTGGAAAAGAAAGGCCAGCATATATGCCCCCATGCATTCTAGCATATATAACACAGACACACACATGTTAATTATATCCTGTCCTTGCCTAGTACTTTTTCGCAACTCTTAAATCCTCTATTGAAAGTGTGGTTCATAAAAATATTTCACTTAACATTAAAGAACTTCAGGCCAACGCATTCAGTGCTAAAATCCTACAAGTTCAGTTTTTCTTGAATTGCTTTTCAAAATTAGCACTGCATATTTAAAACAACCTGGGAGCTGGCTATATTTATTTATTTATTTATTTAACATTTGTTTACCGGGAAAGTCTGACTTGGAACAAAGCCAGTTTTCAGCAGCGGCAGAGCGAGAAATGCTCCAGATACATGCCTTTGAATTCTGGGAGGAAACTGGAGCACCCAGAGGAAACCCACACGAATGCAGGGAGGACATGCAAACTCCACACAGAAGGCACCCCAGCCAAGAATTGAACCGGGGAACCTCTTGCTGTGAGGCAACAATGCTATCGCTGCACCACTGCGCCACCCATATCATATAATATATATATATATATATATATATATATATATATATATATATATATAAATATATATATATATATATATATATATATATATACACACACACACACACACACACACACACACACACACACACATATATACATATAGCATATATCATATGTTAAGTGAGAATAAACATGTTGTAAGAAAATATAGTATAGTATTTCAGAGTTTCAAAAATAAACATGCTCAGCATGGTGCCTTCATTTCTGTGACTGCAACAGTATATTAACTACAGAACCCTGATAAGCCGTAATACAAAATGTGGAGCACATCCAACAATGTATAATTAAAAGATACTGTTTCATATCAAGAAAGAGTCAAAAGACTTTCTTGTAGGTTTCTGAGAAGATGATTGTGTTTGGTTTAGTTAACCATATCTGATACCAAGTTATTTATAATGTCAGAAATCTGGGCCATTATAATTTGAATTATTGGACAAAAGGCTATCCAGAAGAACATCTCCATTTTGGATACCTGTAGTGAATCAATAAGAAAAGTCAATCCTTCATGCCTCGGAGACTATAAGCACTCATAATCAGTTACCTGTTTACAAATGCATAAATATCTCCTGTTAACCCTTTTAAATGTAGTTTAGGTAATTAGTATCCTACAAGGAGGTTGGTAAACTTGTAGAGGAACACTAGCACTAGTCCCACACTCGTACGTCTTCCACTAGCGCTAGTCTCACACTTGTACGTCTTCCACTAGCACTAGTCCCACACTCGTACATCTTCCACTAGCACTAGTCCCACACTCATACATCTTCCACTAGCACTAGTCCCACACTCATACATCTTCCAAGATGTTACTTTCTTCTTTCCTCTTTTAGTCAGGTTACCCAGGTCACTGGAGGCATCCTGAGCCGATGGAAACAGCTTCTTGATGCTTCACATAGTTGTCCAGTGAGCCACTTTTTGAATGTCATGTCTGCCTTCTAGAGAAGGCAAGAAGAACTTTGCAATGCCAGACTGTTTGTTCAGCAAACAGAGTAAGCAAAGTTTGTTTTTTCTCCCTGATGTTCTAGGAACTCCATGCACAGAGTTCCAAGCTCAAATAAAAAAGTAAAATACCAAAAAATAAGTATTTTACATTTTAGAATGAATTAATTCTTTGGGGCTTTTCTTCTTTTTAGTGGGAGGCACAGTCCAGAAGCCAGGGGAACTGAATTTCATTCTAACTGGGAAAATCTGCTTGATCTTTATGCAGTTTCAAGAAAGTTTCCAGTGCCAGCTCCAAGTCCAGATAACTAGTTTAGTGATTCAAGATTCTGATTTCTATTGGGAATTTGCTTAAATAAACATACCACAAAAAGCTGGGTGTGAAGATGGCTTCCAGATCACAGAGCCCTGATAACATTTGCTTAGAAATATGCTTTTACAAAGTTGTCATGAGAGACAGGGATATTGAAAAGTCATAAGCACAAACAACTAAACAATGTCATTTGTTCCTTTAAAGCTTTCATTTGATACCATAGTAAAATCACTAATGTGTCTCTTCCCTGAATTACTTCACATCTCATTCTTTTGAACGCATAAAGCTAGGGCTCAGAGGTAGCTCCTATTCTCTATACTCAAAATTATCATATACTAGCATGTGTCTTTGTTTAAACCCTGGGAAATCTGTATTTTACTTATTCTGACGTACGGGCTGTAACTGCGTTCTTGAGGTTGAATATGCTGTTCATAGAACAAAACAAATTCACATGTAACAAAAGTAAAGTAGTGTCATTGTTATTTTAATTAAACTAGTTATGCACCAAGATATAGTAACAGAAGTACACAACTAGTAGAACTTTTTATAACAAATTGGAGATGGAATTAATACCAGAAACAGCCTTGAGCTGAGTCACTGAAAGCAAAATTATTGTTTTTCTTTTTTTTTGTCAGCAAAGAACTACACAAGAGTTCCATATAAAATAGATAACTTATGAAATAACAGCTGTTAGTTGTACAAATGCATCTTGCTTTTGTTACTAGATCACAAACAATTAAAACATTCACATTTGACAGAATGAGTAACTAATTACCAGCACTTTCTTAACCTTAGAGTGTGTAAGAACTGATGCACAAAACAATATGTATAGTTTATCTGAGAGATGAGATGGTCTGTTAAGGCTCAAGCATCAGAAGGCTGTGCTTGGTGGAAGCCTGGCATCTATAGGGGCACTGTCTGAGTTGTAATAGGGAAGATTTACAGGGTCAGCTACGAATCTAGCTGCTTCCAACAAGGGTGGGAGGCGATCCAATGAAGAAAACTTAAGAGTATTTTAGTCTGATTGGCAAGCCTTTTAAAATTTCTCTATTAAGAAAGATGGTATAGTTTTTCAGAACTTTATTAAACTTGTTAACAGACAGAAGACTTGGTGTCTTTCATTCAACCTAGCAACAATTGAGAGTTGCAGTAACTATAGTCTCTGGAATATAGACAGTTCTGGCAGCGATGAAAAGATCCCATAATTTAGTAGAGATATATTATACCACAAGGACAAATTCTTTAACCTGTTGCCATATACAGGTGACTTTTGAGCAACCCCAAAATACATGCAACTCATCGGCTATGACCCCCAAACAGTTTGAACAGTCTCTTGCTGTGGATAGGCCCTGTTTTAGCATTCGGGCTGGTATCCAGTAGTTATTGAAGACAAGTTTCATCTAGTGGGCCTGCAGTGTAGGGGTGAAAGAAAGCTGCTTCAAAACCTTCCTGAGATATGTGAGGGGCTCCTCCTTATTATTATAGTTAAAAAGGGCATAGGAGTTAGGACTATTGGGTGCTTACTTAAAATATAAAGGTAGGAGGATTTATATTCTTTAGCTGGTAAGACAAAGTGTGCTTCTCTAGGAGTGCCTGTTTCATGATCATAGGGCTGTTTCGGAGTTTCTCTGGTTTACCTTTGAAAGGTTGAAAATCAACCTGCCGAACAGCCCTTTGAGCGAACCAGAATGATGAAAATTGTCAGTTCAATCTGCACCGAAGTTCGAAAATCAGCAAATCGAAAACCAGATTTGCTGATTTTCGAACTACAATTCCAAATACATAGTGTAATGCAGGGGGGCAAGCTCCCCTGCACCCCCAAACCCCCTACTTTATTATTCTAACTCCGAGGTCACACTCCAGTGGGGAAAGGGTCCACTTCCCGATCCCCACTATAGTGCACCCCGCACCAAAAATGCCGAATCTGCAATGAGAGATCATTACTGTGCATTCGCTCATTGCACATTCGATGCATTTTGTTTTTGGCTTTCTGTAAACTTGAAAAAGTTCTTTCGGACTTTTGGATTTCACACGTGCATTACGCACATGTAAAGGTAAACCATTTCTCCATATATAGTGAATGCATTAATACATGTCTTACTTGTAGGTACTCCCATAAATCTGGACATGAGACGACAAAATTCTTTTGCAACTTTGAAACAGATATAAGCAGAGCTTACCATCAACAACATCTAATAACTGACCTACTTTACAGAGTTCTTTCCTTATCCAGTCATTCCAAACTAACATAGCTCCGTCAACCTTATTATGAGAGTTGCCAAATTTGGCACTGACAGGGATCAAAGCTCTGGAGAGGGGAGGAGCATGAATAAGTATTTCAGGGCTTTCCAAGTACGGAGTAACATGCACCAGATATAAGGATGGGCTGGTAGGGAGTACCAGTAGCAGGTAGGGGCTAGATGAGACTTACTATTTAATGGGTTCGCTAGAAGGTCTGCCCACAGAGGGCAGATGTCTGATTGTGGGACTGAGAGTGAGGTATGAGATGCAGTAGCATCCATCAATCTTTTTAAATTTAGAAGACCTGCTCAAACTTATCTTCTGGGTAGGAAGAAGGTATGCCTTGGAATTGAAAATATCCTACCTTCCCAGATAAACTGGATTGTGGAGTTTTTCTATTTTTATGAACCACTTAGCAGTGGTGAAGGATAGAAGATGTCTAAGGAAATAATGCAGTTTGGGGTAAAAAGTCATATTGAGGGCTGAATTGTTTTCTATTGGGATAATTCAAGACTTCTCCAGGAATGAACCTGGAAGAAGAGCTCATCCCTTTGAGGTTCAAAGACACAATGTCAAGGTACTCTCTACTTAAGGTCAGGCCAAATATTTCAGGGTGGATCTGCAAAAGTCAAGCAGAGGAAGACAACTGCTATCCCTCAGTTGCATTGTGCTATCATTAGCGGGAAACAACTTTGATTTCGACATGCTGACTCAATAACATAGCAAGGGTGGAGTGAGAGGGGCAACTGCCCCCAGGTGCAGAGTGTTGGGTGGATGCAGTCAGCCAATCCCAGTTTCTCTTTAATGCTTTTAAAAGCCAAAATTGCATTTGTGGCAAACCTGAGTGCTGTAGTGCTCTGTGAGGGGTCTGAACTGTAAGAACTTTTTCATACATTGTAACAAGCAGTTTCTTACAGTTTAAAAGTTGTTGTTGTTGTTGTGTCTTTCGGCTTTTCCCGGTTAGGGGTCGCCACAGCGGAACTCCGGTCCGCTAATTACAGTTTAAAAGTAAAAGAAAAAATTTGTTTTTTTTAAACTGAAACCTGAGTGCTGTAACGCTCCATGCCACCAGAGTGTAAACTGTTATCAACTGTTTGTTATATTCGTAGCAAGCAGTTTGCTGCAGTTTAAAAAATATTTTTTTTTAGATTAAAACACGAGTGCTGTACCACCCCTCATAGACAGGGTATAAACCACAGCAATGGTTTGCTATAATTTAAAAAGAAACATTTTTTTTTAAACTAAAACATGGACACTGTAGCACTCCATGCAGGCAGGGTATAAACTGTATCAATTGTTTGCTATATTTGCGGTAAAAAATTGTTATAGTTTACAAAGAAGAATAATTTTTTTTTAATTGAAACATGATTGTTGCAGTACTCCATGCAGGCAGGGTATAAACTGTAGCAACTGTCTGCTTTATTTGTAGAAAACCGTTTGCTATAGGTTAAAAGAAAAAAGTATTTATTTATTTTTTTAATTAAATATGTTGAAGGAGGGTTGGGGTCAGGGCACAAAAACAGTAACTGAATGGATTGGGGGGGTGCATGTTGTACATCTGGCCACCTGGTTGATGTGCCAGGAGAAGGAATGTCTGCTGGGGGCATCATTCTAACTTTAATAAGTTGATTGTAGTGATTGGTTTATTATAACAATGTGCTTTTTTTTGCTTTTCAGTTGAAGAGCTGAGGGAGATGGGGAGCAGGTTCATAGTACTAGCGCAGGGTGTTGGTTGAGCTAACTATTCTTCTGTGTTGACTGTAAGGCCAGACACCTGATGGAATTGTTCAAGTAGGTCCAGCATGGCGGGCAAGTTCTTTTCTGGATGCTCAGTGAATAGAATAAAGTCATCTGTGAACAGAAAAATGTTAGACTCATGAGACATTAGTTCCCATCCATGAACAGTGTTATTGCTGTGAACAGCCAGGGAAATGGCTTTTATGTCCAGTAAGATGAGTGTCAAGGAGAGTGAGCAGCCTTGTCTTGTGCCTTTACTGAGGAAAAAGGGTGAATATGTAGTCAACTTAGTTAAAATCATAGCCCAGGAGGCATGGTAAGAAACCTGAACAGGAGGTATGGTAAAGATCCTGTACAGGAGGCATTTTAAAGAGCCCATACAGAAGGCATGGTAAAGAGCCTGTACAGGAGGCATGGTAAGGAGCCTGCACAGGATGCATGGTAAAGAGCCCATACAGGAGGCATGGTAAGGAGCCCGTACAGGAGGCATGGTAAGGAGCCTGTACAGGAGGCATGGTAAGGAGCCTGTATAGGAGGCATGATAAAGAGCCCATACAGGAGGCATGGTAAGGAGCCTGTATAGGAGGCATGATAAAGAGCCCATACAGGAGGCATGGTAAGAAACCTGTACAGGAGCCATGATAAAGAGCCCATACAGAAGGCATTGTTAAGGAGCCTGTACAGGAAGCATGGTAAGGAGCCCGTACAGAAGACATGCTAAGGAGCCTGTACAGGAGGCATGGAAAAGAACCCATACAGAAAGCATGGTAAGGAGGCTGTACAAGTTTAATGAACATTGTGGAGATCTCATATCTTTTTAATATGCTCCATAAGTAGTCCCGTCTAATAATTGAAAGTTTTTTTTTTCAAAACAGATTAGGACTGCAATGGACAGTAAGGTGTATTTCTTTACTACCTGGAAGTATAATGACAAAGCCCAAATGTGAGCTATAATTAATCTTCCTTCACAAACAGTGCTTGGGAGGAAAAGATCAGAGATGGCAAGAATGGTTAAATCTGTCTGGCAAAATTGTGGCATAAAGATTTGTCTCCATGTTGATAAGTGAGATGGCCCAAAAGTTTCCAGTGTTCATACAGTCCTTACTTAGTATTGGGATCACTATAATGTGGGATTTTCTCATTGAAAATGGTAAGGTACCATTCTTTTTTATACTATTAAATAGTTCTAGGAGGAGTTATCAGATGTGTGGAAACATACATTTGTATAAGTTCCGGTTAAATGCATCTGGGCTTGGAACTTTGCTTGAAGGTGAAGTTTTCATGGCTTGGGGTATATATTGTAGAGAAATTTTTGATAGTAATTGGTCTTTTCCTTGTTCATTCAGCTTTTTTGTTCTTAACCTACTAAGGAAAGTGATTTTTTTGTGACATGTTTTGTTGGGCTCCCTCCTGGCTGGTTGGGAATAAAGGGTTGCGTAACAGGTATGGAAGGCCTTACTGATAAGGGATGGATCTGGAAGGAGCTTGGATACCTCCTTAATATAACACATTCCTACTTCTGGTTCTTCTTTTATTCAGTCTGTACGCCAGCAGTTTACCTGGTTTATCTGCGAGCCCATTTCTGATGAAGCATAGTTTTATTAAGGAGCATCTCATTTAGGGTACTCTTTGCTTTTTGTCATTAAATCAGGAATCCTTAACTTTGGTATCAGAGACATTAATCAAGGACTTGCATTGCTGAGTTTTTCTTTCTATTATATGTATCAGCCTGGCCTTGGCTGAAGAGTGAATACCTGTTGAGCTGAATTTTAGCATTTCTCACCATGTATGTATATATAGGGATATATATGGAGGGGGTTGGGCTGTGAATAATTTGAGGTCTTGTAAAATAAACTCTCTCAGGTCAGGGTCATCCAGCATTAAAGGGCCCATTCTCCAAGCTTTGTTTATAGTATTTGGGATTGGGCCACAAGCCCTCATCAGTTTTATTACTTCATGGTCAGTAATTGGGCAGTTAAGGGCCTATGTGTCTAAGACCTGGAATTTATTGTTGATTTTATAACTTATTAACTGAACATAAGGGTTACACTAGAAAGTTAAGAGAACAATGCACAGGTGGCTAAAGATTGTAGTGCTGGAGTATAATGGGTGAAATGCCACCTTGAATGGGGGTTTATGGATTGGTACAACGATTATGGTATTTACCTCACAGACACACGATCCAGGGTTTGTTTCTCACCTTTGAAGGAAATTGGCTATGCTTAAAATGGCCTATAATGGCAGCTAGCCTAGTACTTACCCATGAACTTAAATGATGGTGACAAAAATATTTTTCGTATTTCATTTTATTTATTTCTTAACAAATTGAGCTCATTAAATCCAGGTTCCTTTTTCTAGGGATGACCTGTGAGCATGATGATTTGGTTAAATGATTTGCTGAATGATACAGTATGCAAATGCAAACTAAGGGAATCCAACTTGCGACTATGGGATATAGCTTAGCTGCTGATTGCCTTAAACTTATCTGTTAAACTAATTTGACTACACATGTCACTTTCTGTGTATATTGTAGCTGGTTCAACCAGATTTTGAATGCTATTGCCTTGCATGTGTATGTATAGTTACTACATAGAGCATTAATGGGTGTCTGTTTGACAGAGCGACAGAAGAGCAAAGAGACAGATGTTGGCGAGTCAGCAGAGCATAGGTTCATGATACTTTTGATCACTGTTATAGAGCAAGCCCTGGGCAATAGCATGCCTGGATAGGAAGGAATGATGCAGCATGCAAGGCAGAAATCTGCATTCCTTGGAGAAGAGATGGGGTAGATTGATTATGTCTTCCTTTCTGAATATAGACTGAGAGACAAGGGATAAACATTATTTGGATGGTAAAAACAAGTCTCTCCTCCAAGCCCTGGCACACAGCAGTACACCCTCTGCTCTTTCAGAGGTGCCTATAGTATCAGTTAAACACATACAATATACTACAGTGTTATTTCCTAGATTTAATTAAGGCTTCTCTGACAGTTAAGACAAAAATGTATTTTGCTTAACATATCTGACTACCTTGGATATACAGTTTTCCTTCCTTTGTCCATATAACTGTCTGACTCTTTTCTGTTTCTCATGTCTGATTACAATTGCAGCTTGGTAGAGTAAATTCTTCAACATGCCTTACTATCTGCTAGGCACTCATTTAAAATCTTGTTTCATCCACAGATGAAAAGGAATAAATCCTGGCTGAACAGAAAGGATGGTACTCATGCAAAATAATACTACAAATTTGTTAATGCATACTGCAGCACCAAGTTTGGGATGACATTGTGAAACAGCTAATAAGACCGGGATGCTTCTGGAAATGTGAATGTGATACGAAATGCTGCAGCAAAACATTAGCAATAAAAGTTACTCTAGTTTAACATAGTAATGGTATGAGACGGGAGTATACATAAATGTTGTTGTTGTTTGTCTTTCGGCTTTTCCCGGTTAGGGGTCGCCACAGCAGAACTCCGGTCCGCTAATGATTGGCAGTTGGTTTTATGGTGTCGAGTTGCCAGCCCGATGCCCAACCTTCAACGAAAGCACGCCCATTCAACGCATGTCTTTCGAACGCCCACTCGACTGCGGGGAGGACATGCAGACTCCACACATAAGGCACTCCCAACCCAAGCTGAGAATCGAACGGGAGAACCTCTTGCTGTGAGGCAACAATGCTACTGCTGCACCACCGCGGAAGCACAGTATACATAAATGTACTAAATGAAAAAAATACATATTAAGCTAAGAAATGCATCAGATATAACCAACACACTCTACTACAGTAAAACTATTACAGATAAGCTTACAATAACTACAAACATGGTTAAAGAGTATACATGGTCACACTAATCAAGCTGATTCTATTTTTATTTATTTATTAAACTACTGACAGTGGACTTAATGGCCATTTTCAGCTATGATTTTGTAACAAAAACTGCCTATGAAAAAGCAAAAATAATATACTGAGAAAATAAGATAACCTTATAATCCATAAAATGATAATGAATAGCTCAGTAAAACAATTGTATATATGATACACTGTTGGAACTGATAGCTGACTTCAGTGGAACAAACAAAATGGGTAAAAAGAGATCGGTACTGTGTCTTTAAGGTGAATGAACAGCCATCTAGAGCCTCACAAGGTTAAAAAAAAATCTCAACATCAGCCAGATGGATTTTTCCAGTACTCACACCTCAGTGCATCGTAGGAACGTGCTGTCCTTTGCATGAGACTTTAAACCGAGGCCCCATCCACCTGAACTGCTGGTATTTCAAGTAGATGTAAAAGATCTCATACCACTTAACAAAAAGAGTAGGGGAAGTTGCCCAGTTCCCTGGCCAAATTTCCATTAGATAGTATTAATACCACCTACTGGCACCCTGAGAAGAGACTGCTGGCTTAGTTGAACTGACCTGGTCAAGAAAGTGTAAAAAAAATTTAAAACAAAAGTTTTTTTCCTTTGGATCATAGGAACTACAAGGTAAGTAAGCCTGAAGACATGTACATTTTACCAGATATCACATTCAAAATATATCCCCTAATTCCAGGAGGGCAAAAATGTCAGGCTGGGGATAAATGTATGACTACCCATCCGACTGTTAATGTCAGTCATGAAAGGAGGCAAGGGTATTAGCATGCAGAAGAAATTTGTTCCAGAGATGATGCAGTCTTTAAGTAATGAATCTACTATTCCAACATGTTTTATTATTTATATGTTGCTGGAGGTTTAAATCCTCAGACCAGGTATTTGTGTAACCTTTCATCCTGTGAGACTGTAAGAGATTAATACAGGTATTCCTTGATTGACTAGGTTAGGGATTAACAATTCATTTCTTCCCATAGCTAAAGACAGTATTTGTGACACAGTTGTTAACCAGTTTGTATTAAATCAAAGATATTTAGGAAGGAATGTGATATTCAGTAAATGCACATTTCGTATTATAGTTCACCAAAAGGAGAATACTTCTGGGAGTAAAGTGAAAAGAGTGAACAGTGAGAACTGGAGGCTTTGCATAAATGATTTACTCTTGCGAATGGAGCCAAAGGATGGATACAGTCTTAGGGAAAGACCCTTGTGAAGTAATGAGGTAGAGGCTTTGCTAGATCTTTGAGGAACTGTTTATGTTTATACCCTAGCAAAGGTGTTACAGTGGTGCTCAGCAATGATAAATGGACCAGAAATATGCTGACTTAATTTTAAAAGTATTTGTAGCCTACTGTATTCTACTGAATAATTAATACTTGCTAATAAGGGACTGTGCTCCAAGGATGGAGTGAGCATTCCTTTTGTAGTGGTAGATTTTGCATCAGGGTAGGTAAATATGATATTTTGTCAGAGGAAGTCACCAACCTCTGTTTGGAAAGTGCAATGTCATGATGTATTAAAAGGTGAGAAATTTTCAATTTAGAATCTTAAGTATTTAAATTGCTGCAGTGAGAGGAGTGCCGATGTTCATAGACATTTACTTATTTGTATTTGTTAAACAGACTAGAGCACTGATCCACATGGATCTTTTTCAGACTCTATTCAGGAGAACTGTCTAAGTCACTCAGTAAGTAAATGGATGTTGAAAGAATCAAACCCGGAACTATTGGATGGACCAGTTTAAAAGCTCAAAGCCTTAATGTTCAATGCTAATCAACAGGCTGCAGCAATGTGTACTAGTATATATATTCTAAATTACAGCACTAATAAAATAACCTCAGTCTGCCAAACAGGAGTAAACAAATGAATAGTATTACTACTCAGAAGTTTTATTAATCTCACAGAAGAGGGACAAGTGGGAGCAGGGTTTGGGAATGCAAAAACTGTGATCTATACACTTCTGTTGTTTTCTGATATCAGTGTGAAATGTACCAGTATATGTTTTAGATTTTTAAAGAAATTATTATAAACTTTGGATTCAGAAAGTAAAAAAAAAATAGTCTTGCTGTCTGAGCAGAGCAAGTTATGTACTGGATAAGTAAGAGTTTTCAAAGACGTGGCAGATAAGGGTAGGCTGCATGAAAAAGTAACTACAACAATTTTATGCACAGGTGAAGCAAGTCATGCAGATGCAGTAATTTGGTTAGTTAGTTAATACTGTTTGTTGACCAGGTAGGTAAACTGGTCTACTGACCCTTTCCAGTTATCATCCAGGCTCATAGAACAGAATGCAACCATTTGATAGTGAAGAGATACTTTTACAAGATACTAACTACAGAATAAAATACATATGTATGACATAACTGTGGAAAGTGAGATACAGTTTGTATCTTTACAGAGACTGAAAGGAGCAGCAGACTTCAACATGACAGAAAAGCAACGGTTTTATCTTGATAGCAGATAGATGGTGATTCAGTGAGATGTTTGTTAAGGACACCTGCATCAACCCCTCTTTTTCTACTTTATACACCATCACCTTGAACTAATGCCCATACCACTGTTTTTTTAATTCACACAGGATTCTTGATTTTTGACTTTGGTAGGCAGTAGGTTCCAGGCCGCAGGCCCCAGTCTGAAGAAAACATTTTCACCCATATTGGATTTGAATGGTAAGTGAGCCAGTAAGAATACTTTGTCTTGTGTACTTGTCAGATCATACAAATTTTCTTGAACAGGAAATTTCCTTTTAGAGGGAGACAGTAACTTGTTTTAGAACCTTAAAAATCAGTGTGCTGAGGACAAAGGTAGGCCATCAGTCATTGAGAGCCAGTTGGCATTTTCCAGCAATGTTTAATGAGGACCTAAGAGATTTGAAATGAGTATGAATCTACAAATTTTGTCTCTATAATGTCTACCCTATGAGTACTTTTAGCTAAGTATAAAACAGAGCATATTGTAGCTTAGGATTTAATATATTTTTAGCGATAAGTGGGCTCTTGGTTACTTGTGCTAGGACTTTGTTAGATATAGTCTGTGTATGTTTGTAAAGGAGAAAGCCAGGTCAAAAATAAGACCTGGGAATCTCTGTTCAATAACATTAGGAATAACGTTACCACAGAGAACAGGAGCTGAAACTCTATAACATTTGTTTTCTTGTGATTAATTAGAAGCTTACTAGGGAGGAACCAGTTGCATAGTTGAAGTAAAATTATCTTGCAGATTGCTTTCGAGTTCACTGTGGTTACTGATAGATTATAAGAGAAGTAAGGCATCACCATACAAGATTTGGAAGTATAAGTAGAGAGAGGGAAACCTACTCTGCCAGCTACCGGGAGGTGTGCTGTTCAAGTTAATGTATGCAGTTGTACTTGTACTTTATGAAGAAAGCATGAACTTGCAGATCCTATTAAGGAGAATTTGTGGCTTTGAGGCATCATTGGAGGATGTCAGTGCAACAGTATGGAAGATATATTCAAATTAGTGTGTGTGTGTGTGTGTGTGTGTGTGTGTGTGTGTGTGTGTGTGTGTGTGTGTGTGTGTGTGTGTGTGTGTGCGTGTGTGCGCGTGCACGCTTGCATGCATGTGTGAATGTGAAAGATTCTAGCTTTATGTTAGAAGAGTATCCTCATATGGAGACAAAATTAAAATGCTTATTAAGTTTATTGTGCAGGCTGTTCAGGTGTCATGAGAGTGATAAAAATGGGCTCCCCCCATATTCCCAAGTAGGTGAAGGTTTGTACAGTCTCATTCCAGGATATAAGGAATTTGGAGGTGAACCATTTCAGGTGCTAGTTAGGTTCTCCTGAACTAATTGCTGATAGCTCTCATCTCAGGCAACAAGATGCTTTAATGATCATGGTTTCATCAACATAGGGAACAGCTGCCAGGTGAGAGAAAAAAGAAGTGACTGAGGAAGAGCAAAATATAAAGAACAAAATCTAGGGATTTATGAAAAGTATAAAAAAGAAACATGGAAGTGGGAAAGAAAGAGAGCTCTGATATGGTGCAATATTTATGCAAAGGAGAAAGCCAAATTAATCAATACAAAAAAGCAGTTCCAAAGAGATTCGAAGAGAAATACAGGCAAAGGCACCCAAATATGGAAATTTCACAATACAAAAAAATAAGATCACAAAGGGGGAATATAGAACAGAAGATTAGTAAAGTAGAAGTTAAAAAATAGAATGTGAAGTGATGGGATACCTGCGAAGTGAAGGATTTAGTGTAGAAAGTCTAACGTAGGATTTGTCACAGCATGAAGGAATAACAAGTCCCCCGGGTAAGGAGAAACAGAAAGATGGGTGATATCTGAAGAGGAAATATGGACATGGGAAAGAAAAAGAGATTTAATGTGGTATAATATTTATGCAAAGTAGAACTCAAAGCTAATCAACACAAAAAATGCAGCACCAAAGATATTTAAATTGAAGTGTAGGCAAAGGCATCCGGATATGGAAAATTTTACAATACAAAAAAATAAGAAAACAAAGGGGAAAGTAGAAAAGAGGATTAGTAAGGGAGACGTTAAAGAAAAAGAAACTGAAGTTATGGATTAACTGAGAAGTGAAGGATTTAGTGTAGAAAATCTAACTCTGATAACATTACAGCGTGATAGAATAATGAGTCCCCTAATTAAGGAGAAAACAATGGAGCGGGAAGCATCTGATCAGTTGCCATATGAAGATACTTTGAAGCCTTCAGTAAGAAACCAGCACAAAAGTTTAGTTGGAGATTGACAGCAAGGGAAGGAGCAGGAAACTATGACAACTCTGACACAGTCAGTGTTGTACTGTGATAGGCCATTGAGTTCCCATATGAAAGAGCAACAGATGACACAGGATGAAGTTGAAGAGAATATGGCACATGTAGATGTTCTGGAACTTTCTATAGAATGCCCACAGAAAATGAAGAATAAAGATTGTGCCCTTAGTTTAGAAGAAAATGATCTAAGGGAAGAGTTGCTTGATTTAATAGAGATGGCAGATATATTAAGATCAATGAAAGAAACAGACTACAAAAAGTCAGTAAGATCCAAAATGTTAGAAGTTTCATAAAACAAATGAACACAGTAATCAAGACTGTTCATAGAAATTCATGCAATATAACAGACGTAAATAGGATATATTACTGTGCAACTAAATAACAGATAAAGTCATACCACAAAAACACAAGGCAGTAAGGGAAAGGAAGATGAGAAATCAAATGCCATCGAATAGAGAAAAAAATAAAGCAATTAAGACAAGAAACGTCACTTTCAAAAGAGCACAGAAGAGGGAAAAGATCAACAAAAAAACTCAGAAAGATATATTTGATAAAAGCAATGCACAGTGTCAGAACAGACCAGGATCTATAGCACACTGTTGCAAATAATAAACTAAAGATATCAGCACAGCAGAAAAACTTGAAGATACGCAAATAAGTATAAAGGAAAAGTACAAAATAAGCAGTTTATTGATGACCACAAAAGGTTTTCTACAGAAGTGGGAAACAAGGCAAAAGGAATAGAAACACCACCAAAAAATGAAGAAATAGACACATTTTGTTGAAATATCTATGAAGATTATGTTGAACATAACAAAAGTGCTGAATGTATAGAGAAAATAAAAGAAAGAATAAGAAGCTCAAATGTACATGATACGAAATGAGATGAAGTAACGGCCAGAGAAATTGAAATCAAATTAAAAAAAGCTCTGAACTGGAAAACCCTAGGCCTAGATACAGTACTTAACTTCTGGCTAAAAGTATTAACGTCTTTGCATCAACGAATGGGAGGCTGGCATAATGGTTAAGGTATTTACCTTACCTTATAAACACAAGGTGCGGGGTTTGATTCTTACATGGGATAATTGGCTAGGCTTAAAATGGCCCACAAGGGCAGTTAGCCTTGTACTAATCTATAAACCTATGAACCTTTTATTTACCCATGAGTAAGAACTATTTATATGCACACCCTGAACAGACAGAAGCCTGGTTAACAACAGGAAATATGATACTCCTCCTTAAGAGTGAACCTCCAAGATATCCTAAAAACTGCAGACCAATAGCATGCTTTCCGATGAAGGATAAAGTATACACTGGAACTGATGCCAACAGAGTTTATAGTCATTTAGAAGAAAACTCAGTCATGGCATTAGAGCAAAATGGTAACAAAAGGAAGTCATATGGAACAGTGGATCATTTGTTGCTAAATAAAGTCATAATGTTGAATTGTGAAAAGGAGAAGAATTTAAGTATGGCATGGATAGACTACAAAAAAGCATGCTGACATCCCACATTCATGGATAAAAGTGCCTACAAATGTGCAAGATACCACCTACATTGACTGATTACATTACAGTGACAATGAAACAGGGGCAAACCATTTTGCAGCTAAGCCATGATAAAGGACAAATAATTATCCCAGGGATAAAAATTCAGAGGGGGATCTTCCAGGGTGACTTTTTGTCGCAACTGCTCTTTTGGCTTGCCCTTAACCCGTTACGCTGTCTATTTAACAGATTAGGTCATGGTTACAAGTTGGCTCCCAGAAAACAGCAAAGTGTAAGGACTTCTCATCTTCTTTTTTTGGATAATTTAAAACTATGTAATTCATCAGATGAGCAACTGAAAGCACAACTGCAAGTGGTCAAAACTTTCTCAGATGATATAAGAATGTCATTTGGTCTTGATAAATATGCAAAAGTAACCTTTAAAGCAGGAAAGCTGCAGCACCAAGAAAATATCAGTCTGTGACAGGAATGTGATATAAAAGAACTTGAGCAGGAGGGAGTGTATTAATAGTTGTGAATTGATGAAAGATAAACAATAAAACAAGAACAAATGCAAATAAAACTTAGGAAGGAATATTTTAGAAGACTAAAATGAATACTGAAAACAGCCCTGACATCTGGGATCAAAGTCCAAGCTATAAACCAATTTGCTATTCCTAGTATAACTTATAGTTTTGGGGTGACTGACTGGCCCCAAAAGGTATTGGATTAGTTGGACAGGAAAACAAGAAAAATGTTTCATGCTTATCAAATGATTTACAAAAATCAGTGTATACCAAGATTATATATTCCCTGTCCTGAAGGAGGTATGGGCCTCCTCAAAATTGATTATATGTATAGACCTACATTTGTAGGACTGCATACATATCTGCTGACTTCACAAGTTCCAAACATACTTAAAGTTTTAAAAGATGAGGAGAACAAGTCTAAGATGCTTCTCTGCTTAGTTTAGGAGAAGCATATCCATGTCAAGCAGGAATGGAAATCAAACCAAAAGTAGACAAAAATCAGGCAGCAATTGAATGTGCCAAAAAACAAAGGAAAGAATATAAGGTGAAGGATCTTATGAGAAGACAAGAAACATGGAAAATGCATAAATATAGTTGCAAGTGCAGAAAACTCCTGGAACAACTCCATGTTAATCAGGATCTAATGCAGGAATGGTTAAGGAGAGGAGAATTTAAACCAAAAGACAAATGGTTAATATTGGTGGCCCAGGATAGTGGATTGCATACATGTTGGTTTACAAAGTCCATTGAAGATGTTGGAGAAACAGAAATGCAGGGTGTGTTACACTAGCAGAAGGCCTGTATACTGAAAGGATAAAACCAGATACTCCAACTGTTCAAGTTGCAATTCGCAAAAAATGGACTTATGATAAAGCAATTACGTATTTATTGAATAAAATATCATACCAGTATACTGAAAGGCATAATGATGTAGCAAGACTTTTGCATTGGGGATTGTGCAAACATTGTAATATTGAAGTAGCTGAGAATTATTGGAAACCTGAGCCAAAAAGCATTATAGAAAATGCTGAAGTTTATATCACATGAGATCACAATTCCCAACAGTTCAAAAAATAGATGCAAGAAAACCAGATATAGCAGTCCATGAAAAGAAGACAAAAGTGGCATTAATCATTGAAATTGCTACACCCAATGATTACAGTGCCTTACTTATAAAGAGAGACAAAGTTGTAAAATACCAGGATCTGCAGGCAGAAATGAAGGCAATGTGGAAGAAGGATACCCAGACAGTTCCAATAGTAGTATGAGCAACAGGTCTTGTAAAAAAATGTACAGTCATATTTAAATATGTTATTGATTCATGTAACCCCATATGAACTGCAGAAGGAGTCAATTCTGGGCACATTGCATGTGCTGCGAAGAGTACGTTTGGCTAACATCAAATATTGAAACTGTTAGACTGAGAGTTTTCACTTTATTCTTAGTGAGTTCATTATAATACATTAAGGTAGAATAGTGGGTCTGAAAACAGAGTCAGACTTGTGTTTTCACATATGCATTCAGTTTCAGGGAAAGACAGATCAGATGAAAGAAAAAGATAATCTTGCTGGCTAAATATGAGATGTGCAGAAATAACAGTTCTCAAGGGAAAGCTACAGAATGTTCCTTTCTCAAGGGGTAGATGTGTGTACTTGCAATGAAATGCTAGATAAAGAACAGACAGTTAGGCACTGGGATGCACATGCAAGACAAGACTTGAAAACCAAGGCTAAAGAGGTGTTTAGAACATTACAGGGTTTTGGCAATATTAGGAAATACTTCAGACATGGTCAGTTGAGTCAGTTAAGTTATCTTTTGGACTGATATGCAAAAGGTCTTTGCAGTACAGGCACTCAAGCCTGAGTACAGAACTCAAGTCAAATATCCATACTGTTCAGGAGGAAAAGACTGTTTCAATTGATATTATTCAGGAGAATCAGAATATACGTGCAGAAACTTTGGATATATTTATGAGCACTGTTACTGTTATCCCGCATTCAAGAATGACTACAGACTGTTATTGCTTATCAGCACTGTTATTGGAGACAGTATTCAGGCATTGTTAACATCCAATAAAGCACTCTTAACCAAACTACAGTGTGTGTAGAATTCATTCTGAAAACTACAAAAAGACTTGGCCCATAAAGGAGAGACTGGCACCTGTTCAGCACAAGTTTGGGTAATTAACAGATAAAGACATTCATTCCAGTCTCATTTCAGTTGTTTCCA
This sequence comes from Protopterus annectens, assembly GCF_019279795.1. Taxonomy (NCBI): domain Eukaryota; kingdom Metazoa; phylum Chordata; order Ceratodontiformes; family Protopteridae; genus Protopterus; species Protopterus annectens. The sequence continues at coordinate 733,155,933 of NC_056747.1, forward strand.
TTTAATTCCAGTATACTACAGTATTATCAATTCTTTCAGAAACAATACTAATTTCATGAAATGTAATCATACTTTGACTAAAGAATGGGGTCCATTTCTGTCATGGTATTAGAATCCCAAAAGTCTTGGAGAAATAATACAGTGAGATAGGTTAGAAAGCTGATGAACATGCAAGTAAAAAGGTAGATCTGAGACCAGACATTTCAGAAATTGTAGAGGTTAAACAGAACAGGACAAACAGAAGGTTTGTTTTCCACAGATATTAATTTGTTGAACAGGTAGCTTTGTGAACCAAGTTAGTTGTCTAGCTATGAAGGGGTGTCAGATTTAACTGTGAGTCACTTTTTATTTACATTGTAATATGCAATCATAAATGTCTGTCTTATTTTTATTTAAAGATCAACAGTGCATTATCTCCAAGAATTCATTTTTATATAGCATACAGCAATCTCAATTTTAGTAAATTTATGTAGCAAGGTTGAAGATGTTCAAAAATAATAACCAAATGACAACGGAAAATCCTATTCTTTATGCCAGACTTTACATGCCTAGTTTTCAAACTGTACCACCAAAGAAACTAAACCACCTCTTGCAAAACCTAACGTAATGAGGAAACAGTTTCTTATGACAATCCAATGATTGTAGAACTACAGGGACTTTTTATACTTTATTAAAATGCTCATAATGCAACTGTGTTTACCATTATTAAAAAGAAACACCCTATCAGGTGACATTCGGCCGTCTACTACACAAGCAATAATACATTGAGTTATAAGATTAATAGGGCCGAGAACCCAATTGTCCTTTTAAACATAAATTAATAAATGGATCACTCTGGTAGCCTGGATTTTTTAGATCAACCTCACATGACCAAAGGATGACTTTTGGTCTTCTCAACACTCCATTCATAAACATATCAGATCCGGTTTGAGGATCAGGGTAGAGGTATATTAATCCTCATGAAAACAACTCCTCAGATGACTCAAGCTCTAACCCCTCTTGTGATAAAGCTCCCAACTGGCTCAGTCCTCACCTTATTATTGTTAAGCATATGCACTTACGTATGGCTATGGTCTATATATAGGTTCATAAGTGTTTACTAAGCTAACAACCACAAGGGCCTTTTTAAGCTTAGCCATGCATCCCAAATCTCTGACAAGTTCTGATTCCCTTGATAAGTGTAAGCATTGGCCTGGGAGATGAACCAGGTTTACCATCAAATGGTCAACAGTAACATGCTCGACAGCCACCTCCTTGACCATGGTAGGAGCGACTGTCGGAATGTCGACGTTCATTTGTATGTCTGTTTAAAAGGACGTACACGGGCAGGGAGTTTCAGCATGTATTTCAATGGGAGATTTCCACCTTAAGGTCGACAGAATTTGTCAACGTTGCTGCATCGATCATACAACCTGCTTCATATTCATGTCATTATTTGTCATGGAAATCACTATTCGTGGATGTGATTTTCGTCCATTTGATTGTAAACCAATGAACCATTTACCGAATATTCCCTCACTTTTATTAGAATGGATGTTAAATGAAATCTATCCAACTACTTATGCCAAAAATGCTATTTGTTCCAGTTTACTTCAGTATAAATGCTTTTAGCACCATCAGCACCACAACTAAAAATGTCTTTCCTTGATAGGACTAGATCAACCAGCTAGCCCAAGTCATGCCATGAAAGGCACCGGTTGTATTCCCTCCTAGACATTATTATTTTTAGCATAAACCACTGATATTTAAAGATACGCATTCTATCCAACTCCTATGTGTCACATGTCACTGCCTTGTTTTCTCATTCTGGTCATTTAAAACACATAAAACCCTGTCAGAGGTTGCAGTGGTTTGGGCAATTCAATAAAGTATCAGATCTACATAACCTTCTAAAAACCATTGATTTGTCTACTTTGTATACAAAAGCAATCCCAAATGTATCATTTGAATATTTCATCAACTAGCTAGCGAAAGAAGAAGAAACTCTAATTCTCTGTAGAGGGCTAAAGGATAAAGCCCTGACTACAACCCATGTGACCCAAGTCCAGCTGGTGGCTCTGACACCTGCTGGAGGTGGCAGGGGTGTGTGGAAGGAATAATGAGGCATTGCCTGCTCACTTTTTCCAGGTGAGAGGGATTAGGATGACATGCTGATGGGTAGACTGCTCATTCTTCTGTGCTGGAGATTGGAATACAGAGTGGAGAAGTGGTTGAGCGAGTGAAGTCTGGACAAAAACACAGCTGCCATGAATGGCAGCAATGACTGTCAGGTCAATTCCTTCCCCCATAACTTGACTGTTAGTAGAGTAGGCTAGCAACCCAGGAATGGCAGTATATAATAAATACTGACCTGGGCCACTGGATTCACATGTGGTATCAGAAAGAGTATGGACTAAAGGGTGTCACTTTCTTTGTAGTAGACCATCCCAAACCCACCACACAATCCAGTTTAAAAAAAAAGATGTCCTATTAGCTTATAACATGGCTAACTGCCCTAATTATATAAATATTCCATGCATATTGGGATTGGGAAAATGACCAAATTCACAATCATCCGCATCAGACATACTTAACAGATTATTAAAAATATGCAGAACAGTGACGGCGCCAATGCATTTACATATCTCAGAAATAAGCAACTGTTCATAGCATCAAGCCCTACATATTTCTGTAAAAAATCACTGACTCTGATTACTCTAGTGTAGCCAATATAGGACCCAGCTTTGCAGGAACATACAGAAACTATACTTAGTTGTTTGTATAAAACAGCCAATCAGACTCAGCCTCCCTTTCACACCTCAGTCAGGTGTTTAGCCCTCAGCAGCATTAAGTCCAATCTTCTACTTTATAAACAGATTACAGTAAACAAATTGAAAGCACTTAATAACTGGGGCAAAAACTCCAGGAGAACTTTAGTCTGCTTCAACCAGCCTTCCTTAGGAAGTCTTTCCTTAACTACTGAACTTGTAGCTACTTAATTTAAACATGTTATTATTGTGCCCCTGTATTTCATTTTTATTCCTACATTTGCTAACCAATTAGGTATAGTGGTCTATGGATCCTTTTCAGGCATGGCTCCAGTCATCCAGAGTCCGAATGGAGGGACAATAAATCAGCAAGCAAAGGAGAGTAGTATTGCTGGAATTCAATTCATCCTGAAGTTTTGATGAGTACCTTCAAGAGGTGGACCCAGTTTTCACAAAATCTTACAAAGACAACACTAATATATAGACTGTATTTTATATATCATATATCATGGACAGAAGTAGGTTAAAAATAAAGATAGCTGGGTGCACAAGAACAAGGATAAAAAAGTTTCCAATCCTAGTAAGCACACTGGTACCAGGACTGGAAAAAAATGACAGTATAGAATCCTCAGGACACAGAAACATTCCAACAATGGGGCTAGGTCAGGCTCAGAAAGAGGATGGACCCCCTGTTTTGGAAGGAAGTAGTAGTCCACAAAACTCACAAAAACTGATAGGCCAAAAAAGAGCCATAAGGATGACAGACAGGACTACTGAAGATAAGAAAGAAATTATGTATTGTTACTATTATGCAAAAAGCCCAGAATTTCCAGAGAAAAGATATACAAAAAGATTAAGAGAGAAATTAGAGGAAATAAAAATACTTGCACAAGAAAAACTGTCAAAAGCTTCAAAGGCAAATTTATGTTCATTAACACAACACATTTATGAAAAACATTACATAGACCAAGAAACCTTGAGCCATTTGGAAAAATAAGTGGCTCAGGAACTGCAAAAATATAAAGAACAAAATCTAGAGATTTTGATGCTTTTAAGGTGGAGGTGGGATTACATCAAGGATCAGCTCTGAGCCCTTTCTTATTTGCAATGGTGATGGACAGATTGACAGACGAGATCAGACAGGAGTCCCCATGGACTGTAATGTTTGCAGATGACATTGTGATCTGTAGTGAGAGTAGGGAACAGCTGGAGGAGACCCTGGAGAGATGGAGATATGCTCTAGAGAGAAGAGGAATGAAGGTCAGCAGGACTAAGACAGAATATATGTGTGTGAATGAGAGGGAGGATAGAGGAATGGTGAGGATGCAAGGAGTAGAGGTGGTAAAGGTGGATGAGTTTAAATACTTGGGATCAATAATTCAGAGTAATGGTGAGTATGGAAGAGAGGTAAGTAAAGAAGAGAGTACAGGCAGGATGGAATGGGTGGAGAAGAGTGTCAGGAGTGATTTGTGACAGACGAGTACCAGTAAGAGTGAAAGGGAAGGTCTACAAGAGGGTAGTGAGACCAGCTATTTTATATGGGTTGGAGACAGTGGCACTGACAAAAAGACAGGAGTTAGAGCTGGATGTGGCAGAGTTAAAGATGTTAAGATTTGCACTGGATGTGACAAGGATGGACAGGATTAGGAATAAGTATATTAGAGGGTCAGCCCAGGTTGGAAGGTTTGGAGACAAAGCCAGAGAGGCAAGATTATGTTGGTTTGGACATGTACTGAGGAGGGATGTTGAGTATATTGGGAAAAAGATGCTAAGGATGAAGCCACCAGGTAACAGGAAAATAGGAAGGCCTAAGATAATGTTTATGGATGTGGTGAGAGAGGACATGCAGGTGGTTGGTGTGACAGAGCAAGATGCAGAGGACAGGAAGAAATGGAAACTGATGATCCGTTGTGGCGACCCCTTATGGGAACAGCCGAAAGGAGATAATGAAAAAAAAAAGAAATATGGACACGGAAAAGAAAGAAAGATCTGATATGGTGCAATATTTATGCAAAGGAGAAAGCCACATTAATCAATATAAAAAAGCAGCCCCAAAGATATTTAAAGAGAACTACAGACAAAGGCATCCAGATATGGAAAATTTCACAATACAAAAATAAGAACACAAAGAGGGAACATAGAACAGAAGATTAATGAAGTAAAAGTAAAAAAAATAGAAGCTGAAGTTATGGAATACCTGTGAAGTGAAGGATTTTGTGTAAAAAGTCTAACACAGGTTATATCACAGCATGATAGAACAACAAGTCCCCCATGTAAGGGGAAACAGGAGGAGCAGGAAATATGTATGCAATGGAGACAGCAAAATTAATCAATACAAAAAAGAGCAGCACCAAAGATATTTGAAGAGAAATACAGGCAAAAGCATCTGGATATGAAAAAAGTTTACAATACAAAACATAAGAAAACAAAGAGGAAAAGTAGAAAAGAAGATTGTTACAAAAAGCAGAATGATGTACCAAACCACAACATTAACTATAAGCATACGTAGCTATTCAGTATGACACAATCCAAGTATAAAAACAATGCAAGTTTATTGTGAGCACTTTTGCAGTAACTTCTACTGCTTCATCAGACAATGAATACATCCACCCATTCCCATCTTTTAAAAAATGAATCATCCAATCAAAATGTTCTGTGTAATCAGATGACATCATTTGAACATTTATACAGCATATTAAGGACCATTTATCCAGTCTGCTCCTGTTCTTTGTTGTATTGTTTTTTTGTACCTGGAGTGGGTTGAAACCATGGCAGGAGGAGAGCCTGAGGACCTTGAACTGGATTATGTTCCTACCACTAATAGAAGGGGCTCAGTGCTTGGAGCCAAGACATTATCTGATTATTTAAAGAACAATGAAAATCCTTTACTCAGTTTTCACAATCAACAGAAGCCTGGAGTGAACATGGTGAGTGATGACATTTTACATGACATTCTCAATGAGCTACATAGACTTGAAAATTTGTTTAAATTAAAAAAGGCTACAAATGCAGAGGTACCATCTAGAGGCTTGTCGGAAATTACAAATAATACCTCATGGCCACAGAGTTTTGAAGATGCCTACGTATTGTGAGAAGTATGAATTATTGTTGAAATGGAAACAGCTTAACTTAGAGTTAAGCTTCAGTTACATGCGTCTACTCATCAACTTCTTCAAACCAGAAAAAGAGAGACTCCTTAAAATAATTGCAAATATGCAAAGTCAACTTTATGACACCTTTCCATTGGAGATTATAGATGAGAACTTGCAAAAGACGCTAGATGCATTGACTCTATTTGAATGTAAATTAATGCAGCAGAAGGTACACAAAATAGAGTGAGATAAGGCTGATTTTGCAGCAGGGCACATTTTTATTTGGCCTCATCAACAAGGTATCCAGGCAGCAGCCACAACAGGGAGAGAAGAGAGATTTGAAATACCTCTTGTGGAAGATGATGTCAGCAGAAGCAAGGGGAGCCCTGTAAACATGGAAAAGATGCTTATAAGACCAACAACAGCTTTGGAGATACAAAAAATGGCCCAGAAGATGAATGTGGATCTAGGTGTTAGTAAGAAGGTACTGAATCAGTCAAAAATGATTTTCAGTGGTCTGTTCCCTCTCAACAAGTTGGCACAGTAGCCGCAAGAGGAATGGAACCATTTTCCATTCTGATAAACCCTCAGTATTCAGCTCCTCGGTCAGTGAGCAGAGGCAGGACCAAAAGGAAATTACCGATGGACAACAACAATGGCAGGATGTTAAAAAAGATGTGGAACAAGGTAATCAGTCCCTAATTTGGAACATTTCATAAAAAAGATTGACAGAAGGTGAGATCTCATTATTGAACAATGGCCTAGGTTTTATACCGGCAAGTAGGACTGATTTGACTGACATTATAGTTGATTTAAAGCAATTTACATGCAATGTCATGTTGAAAATGATTTTTAATTATGATTCTAGTATTGAACAGACATGTTTTTGTAAACCTAGTATGTATATTCCTGTCAGTCATCCTATACTAGAGGCTTTTGAGAAGATTTGTGAAGATGAAATTATAACTGTGTTTGGGAATAAAATTGTGGGAATGTAAGTGATAATTTAAGTAAAATGGAAAGGGATGCCACGGTAATGCTACAGAATGATCCATCTATTGTCATTAGACCAGCGGACAAGGGAGGCCCCACAGTAATTAAGGACCTTGTGTTTTATTTTAGGTCAATGGAGCAGCTTTTAGATGACAGGAATACATATGCAAAAATAACTAGTGAGCACATAAATAAGTTAGTTAAAAGAACACATAACACTTTGCATGATTGCTTGTTGGGTAGATAGAATACTTTGAAGACATATGAATATTTATTGATCAGCGATCCCCTCATACCTGATATACATGGCCTGCCAAAAATCCACAAGAACCCTTTATGCCCACCATTATCTCTGGGATGAATTGGTGCACTGATTCCATGTCACTATTTGTTGAGAAGCATATTAGGCCAGTGTTGGATAATAATGTTTACATACTTAGGGACACACAACATTTCTTGAATGATTTATACCATTTTATATGGATAGCACTGATTCTGTAAATTACATATTTGTGACCTTAGATGTACAATCGCTATTTACAGTGATACCAAATGATGCTGGTATAGGCATGCTACAGGAGTTTTTAAAAAGAATAGTACATATGATGTCAAGTTGATAGACTTACTGTGTTTGTTTATGGAAACAATACTTGAAACAAATGTGTTTATGTTCAATAATGTCTTGTATTTACAAAAGGATGGCATAGCTATGGGCATATCCAGTGCCAATAGCTACGCCAATGCAGTCATGGCCATTTGGGAGGATATTCACATTTTTGGTGGCCCCTATAAGGAGAAGATCACATTCTACTGGAGATTTGTTGATGATCTATTTTTAATTTGGAGGGGGTCATGTTGTTGACTTGACAACATTATGTTCTTATTTGAATAATTCAACTTCTTTTTTTAAGTTTACAATGAATAGTTCTTATAACAGCATAGATTTCTTACATGTTAATATAATAAATATAGCTTAAGTAGAATAGACACTAAGGTACATAGAAAAAACTGTTTTAGGAACTCACTCTTGCACAGATACAGTATGCAGCCCCCACCACATTTTTAGGAACATCATGAAAAGTCAAGGGTTACATGCATCCAGGTTGAATGCAAGTGAAGAGGGGTTTAGCTTAGAACTGAACCAACTAAAAGACCTATTTATGCTACGTGGATGTGATCCAAATGAAGTGGACACAGTACTGAATGGGATGTATATGAGTAGAGAGAGAGAAGGGAAACCTTATTTTTCAGCAGGCCCATGGGGCAAGCAGGCATTAAACAGAAATAAGCCTGTTGTAAAGGTACCTATGGTTCATTCTAGCAATATAGCCAAGGTTAAGGGTGTTCTACAGAAACACTGGAACATCTTATTGACTAACCCTGATATAAAATCAATAGTCGGTGACAGATCCACCTTTATGGTTAAGAATAAAAAGTCATTAAAATGAAAGCTATGTTATCCCAGAGCTATAGACTATCCTTTGGAATCTGCAGATGGTTATGGCACCTATCCATGCAATAAATGTAATTTTTGTATGCTGTTGGATATCTCAAACAGGTTTTTACACCTGGACACAGGGAGAGAATTGACATTCAGAGTGACAGCCACTTGTAATACCACTCACATAGTCTATTTACCGTATTATACAGTCTGTTCAGCCTTCTATATAGGCAAAACTGATAGAAGGTTTTGTGTCAGAATCAGGGAACATGTTTATAGCATTAACAACAGGATTAATACTAATGCACTTGCTAAGCATGTTTCACTAGAAGGTACGTCTCATAGTTTCAAGTTTTTAGTCATTGATACCATCACAACTAATGAAAGTGGTGGAAATGTTAGAAACATATCTGAAACGAGTGAGATGAAGTGGATAATCAGAATGAGGGCAAACAGGGGCAAAGAACTTATTGATAAACTATTAAACCTATTTTGAAAGCAAGTTCTAGAAGGAGATGAAAGACTGCAATTGTTATTGTTCTATACATAATTTTATTATATAATTTTCTGTTCAAGTTTTTATAAAACAAGTATTTATAAAATGATTTTTATGATTTTTAAGTTAATACGCTGTATAAAAGTTCAAATGATATCATGTGATTACACAGAACTTTTGATTGGATGATTCATTTTTTAAAAGAAGGGAATGGGTGGATGTATTCATTGTCTGATGAAGCAGTAGAAGTTACTGTGAAAGTGCTCACAATAAACTTGCATTGTTTTTATACTTGGATTGTGTTGTGGTGAATAGCTATGCATGTTTATAGTTGACGTTGTGGTTTCGTACATCATTCTGCTTTTTGTAATAAGTTTCTTCACCTTTGGACTTGGTGTACCATTTATCCAGTCTGCTGCTGTTCTTTGTTGTATTAGAAAAGAAGATTAGTAATGGAGAAGTTAAAGAAATAGAAACTGAGGTTATGGATTACTTGCAAAGTGAAGGATTTAGTGTAGAAAATCTAACTCTGGTAACACACAGCAGGAAAGAGCAATGGATCCCAAAATTAAGGAGAAACCAGTGGAAAGGAAAACATCTCTTCAGTTGCTATATGAAGATAATTTGGAGCCTTCCATAGGATACCAGTACAAAGGTTCAGTTGGAGTTACACAGCAAGGGAAGGAACAGGAAACTGTGGCAACTCTGATGCAGTCAATGTTGTTATGTGATAGGCCAGTGAATTCCCATATGAAAGAGCAACGGATGACACAGGATGAAACTGAAAAGAATGTGGCACAGGAAGATCCTCTGGAACTTATAGAGACTTGGGAAACAAGGCAAAAAGAATTGAAACACCACCAAAAAATAAATAAATAAATAGATACATTTTGGAGAAATATCTATGAAGATCCTGCAGAACATAAAGATGCTGAATGGATAGAAGAAGTAAAAGAAAGAAAGAATAAGAAGTTCAGATGTACAGCATATGAAATAAGATGGAATAACAGTCAGAGAAATTGAAACAAAGTTAAGAAAAGCTCCGAAATGGAAAACCCCAGGCCCAGATGCAGTACCTAACTTCCAGCTAAAAGTATTAACATGTTTACATGAAGATTTAGCCGTGAGTAACAACCATTTATACACGCAACCTGAACAGACACAAACCTGTTTAAAAACAGGAAAAACAATACTCCTACTAAAGAGTGATCCTGTAAGCTATCCTAAAAACTATAAACCAATAAGTTGCCTTCAGATGACATATAAAGCATACACTGGAACTGATTCCAACAGAATTTATAGTCATTTAGAAGAAAACTCAATCATGGCTATAGAACAAAAGGGTAACAAAAGAAAGTCATATGGAGCAAAGGATCATTTGTTGTTAAAAATAAGTCATAATGAATAATTATAAAAAGGGAAAGAATCTAAGTATGGCATGGATAAGCTACAAAAAAGCATTTGACATTATCCCACATTCATGAATAAAGAGTGCTGAAACATGTATAAGATAAGATACACCCTACACTAATTGATTATATTACAGCTACCATGGAACAATGGCAAACCACTTTGCACTTAAGTCATGATAAAGGACGCATTTTTATTCCAGGGATAACAATTCAAAGGGGGATATTCCAGGGTGACTCTTTGTAACTGGTGCTCTTTTATCTTGCCCTTAACCCATTAAGTTGTCTACTTAACAGATTAGGTCATGGTTACAATTTGGCTCCTAGAAAACAACAAATTGTAAAGATTTATCATCATCTTTTTGTGAATGATTTTAAAGTGTATAATTCCTCAGATGAGGAACTGAAAGAACAACTGCAATGGTCAAAACTTTTTCTGATGATATAAGAATGTCATTTTGTCTTGATAAATGTGCAAAAGCAACCCTTAAAGCAGGATAGCTGCAGCACCAAGAAAACATCAGCCTGGGACAGGGATGTGATGTAAAAGAACTTGAGCAGGAAGGAGTATATTAATATTTGGGAGTTGATGAAGTATCAACAATAAAACATGAACAAATGCAAATAAAACTTAGGAAAGTTTTAGAAGTCTCAAATTAATATTGAAAACAGCACTGACATCTTGGAACAGAGTCCAAACTATAAACCAATTTGCTCTTCCTGTCCTAACTTACAGTTTTTGAGTGACTGACTGGCCCCAAACAATGCTGGATTGATTGGACAGGAAGACAAGAAGGATGTTTCATGCTTATCAAATGATTTATAACAACTATATACTCCCCATTCTGCAGGAGGTATGGGCCTCCTTGAAATTGTTTACATGTATAGATCTACAATCGTAGGACTGCATATATACATTTGCTAACCTCACAATACTCAAACATAGTGAAAGTTTTAAAACATGAGGAAAATAAGTCTAAGATGACTTCTCTGGTCAGTTTAGCAGAAGCATATTGGTGTTAAGTGGGAATAGAAATCCAAACCAAAAGGAGATAAAAATCAGGCAGCAACTGAACGTGCCAAAAACATAACAAAGAATATAAGGTGAAGGATCAGATGAGAAGGCAAGAAATATGGAAAATGCATAAATATAGCTGCAAGTATAGAAAACTCTTGGAATAACCTCATGTTGATCAGGAACAAATGCAAGAATGGTTAAGGAAAGGTGAATTTAAACCAAAAGCTGAAAGGTTAATATTGGGGGCCCAAGATAGTGGCTACGTACAAGTCGGTTTACAAAGTCCATTGAAAATGTGGGAGGGGAGAAACAGACAAATCAAATATAGGTTTTGTAAAATAGAATTGGAAACAGTTACACATCTTGTTGCTGGCTGTGATAAACTAATGGTAGAAGGACTGTATACTGAAAGGCATAATAATGTAGACAGACTGTTGCATTGGGGATTATGCACACATTATAATATTGAAGTAGATGAAAAACATTGGAAACATGAGCCACAAAACATTATAGAAAATGATGAAGTTTATGTCATGTGGGTTCACCCATTATCAGCAGTTCAAAAAATAGATGTGAGAAAAGCAGATATAGTGGTCAAGAAAAAGAAGACAAAAAGCAATGATCATTGAAATTACTACACCCAGTGACTACAGTGTCTTACTTACAGAGAGACACAAAGTCTTAAAATACCAGGATTTGCAGGTAGAAACAAGGGCAATGTGGAAGAAGGATACCCAGACAAATTCCAGTAGTAGCAGGATCAATGGATCTTATAAAAAAAGAATTTACAATCGTACTTAGATATGTTACCGATACATGTAACTCCATATGAATTGCAGGAGTCAACACTAGGTACATGGCGGGTGCTGCAAAGTATACTTCTAGCTAACATTAAAGACTGAAATAATACGGATTTCATGCACTTAATCATACTTTGACTTTGGAATGGGGTCAATTCCCATCATGGTATTAGAAACCCAAAAGACTTGGAGAAATTAAAAAAAGGCAAGCAATTACATAGGTTCATAGGTTCATACTAGGCTATCTGCCCTGGCGCAATTATAAGCCTAGCCCGATTCTGTATGGCTTACGCCACCCCTTGATTTGAGTATACTGTGCCCTTTTTAAGGTTTAGTTTACTGTGCCTCTGTCTAATAGAGACACGGGAGTAATCCCTGGGACAAACCTACGATCCCCCATCCACTTATCGAGATTCCTCTTGAAGAGATTCAGTGAGGTGCTCTGCCTCACATGAACTGGAATTCTATTCCAGGGTGAAGGGAGCCTCTGGGTTATGAACCTGTCCCTCCAGCAAGTTCTATTTATTTCTGTGCTGAGGTTCAAGTCCCTCGAGTCTGTGGCTCTAAGGGATTTAGATTTACTGAGGTGGAGCATGTACAAGTGTGCAACCATTAGACAGTTAAAGTAGGACATGAAAATAAGTAATAGTATCCCAAGTTCCATGACAAATAAATGAGAGTATGACAAATTCTAGCTTGGAAACTAGGTTTTGCATCAACTATCTGACTAAAGACTTAATGTAAGCGGGAGGTGGTGTTACAGGAGGTGAGGGAAGGTGAAATGTAGATGACAATACATGTTAGCACAGTACTGGGAAGCAGAGAATAGAGGAGACAGGAATAGATTGCAAAGTGGGAAAGTGGTGAGTGGAAACATTAGGGGGTCTATATTACAAGATTGAATGTTTAGGTAATCGAACACTTAAACATCGAACTTGTAATATCGAAAGCAAAAAATGGCAAACAGCCGATTTAACTCAGGGAAAGATTTTCCTTGGCCGTTTGCCGGATTTTTCCATTTTGTCTAATGTAGAGTGATCTCGGAGTTGGTATATTTAGTTACGGTGGTGTGGTGGGCAAGGCCCCCCACTTAGTTTGGGTGTAAAGTTTTTTTTTTTATTTTAAAGGCCAATGGATGTCTTTCTCTGGGACATTCGATGTTTTTAGGTTCAATATTACAAGTTCAGTGTTTAGGTGTTCAGTCACCTAAAGATTCGATCTTCTAATATAGACCCACATTAGGTGGAGGACTGCACTGTAAGAGGGGAGAAGTAGGCAGTCGGGTGCTTATGTGCACTGAAGTTTAGAAAATTTCCATGAATTTATAGCCTACTGAATGTTGCAAGATCAGGTGCAGAAGCAGAAGGCTTAGAGATCATAAAGTAGGTAACCAGTGCTATGAAAACAGCTATATCATGTGGATTGTTGAAGTGCACTCTTAGCAGTGAGAAGATTTAGCCCGTCTGCCATCTGATACTTTAATGGATAGAATTCCAGGATGGCCACTGTGAGTTTAGCAAAACATTTTTCAACTATGGGAAGTGTATAGGTGTGTGGAGGGTCTAACCAGTAGGTTGCCTTTATTTCTTTATGAGTAGAAGCTATCTCAAAAGCATAGCATTTTTTTTTTTTAGGATGGGAAAGTAGATGCCATCGATTAGTTTGAATGTGGGTATGTTAGGAAGAGTTTCTCTTGATTCAACAGAAGAGACATTTATTTTTAACAATGATTGTACAGTAGTGCTTATTATAGGGGTTTAGCTGGATAAGTCTAAAGATTTTGTTCTCTGCCCTCTGTAGGGTATCCTAGTTTTGTGATGTTTGTAGACTGATGATTGGAAAGGAACTTGTCTGGGAAATAATATATTTGCATTGGCTTATGGAGCTTCCATAGAAGATGTTAGATTTTTGTATGTGACTAAGGTGGGAAGAGAACTTTTTGGGATTGTCTTTTGATATGTGGTAGAAATGATAGAGATAGCTCAAGAGATATCCCCAAGTAGTTCTGATATGTGAGAACAGGGATAGGATCAAAAATATAGGGTGGGGTTGTCTGGGCTAGATTCATAGGTAGTTCCTAGGCATGCTGTCCATGAGACCAATGGGTAGCCTAGCCCAGTTTTCCAATTGCCCTAAAACACTGTCTGGTTAAGTGACTCGCTCAATGTCACACAATAGGCAAATAAAGATGGAGGAATCAAACCGTGTACTACAAGAAACAGCAAATTAAAAGCTCATAGCCTTATTTGTCTGCACTAACTGCCAGACTCATTGTTTATTATCTCCGATAGACTGCTGATTGTTTTGTTTTTTTTTAATATCAAGTGACAGGTTATTTGCTAGTAACCAGTTCCATAAGTGTTCAAAGTCATTTTGTAGGGCCATATTTATTTTTACTTTTATTAAGAGGGAGTCTGTTCTAGTGATGATTGTCATCAGCCATTACCAAAGGTATAGGTTTCCTCTGGTCCAAATTGACTATAAACACAGCAAACCTCTGCTCCTTCCAAAAAGCTTCTAAAATCTCATTTACAGGCAGATTTTCAAACTTATAGAAGTAACTACAGGGCTGAAGAAGAATGACAGCATCTCACATCAGTATGTTTGAAGGAGATAGAACAAATAAGTAGATGTGCCACGTATGGATGTAAAATGCATAAGGGAGGCTGGTAGTGGAATGCAGAAGCCCAGCAAATTATCAAAAGGAAGTAGGAGTGCAAGACATGGGACATAGAAAAGATGGATCAGGCTAAGAAACAATGCTAATTGGCTAACAAATAGGCTAAAAGAGCAGTCACCATGGCAAAGAATAAGGCATCAGAGAAAGTCTACCAACTTTTGGAAAGTGACTTAGGAGGTTGCACAAAGATATTCTATTAGTTTACAAGGCAACATCCAAGTGATAACAAAGTTAGTCAACAGACACTATTCATAAGAGATGCCAGTAACTCTCTGGTCAACAATCCAGAGGACATCAAGGGCAGATTGAAGAAGTACTTTAAGAAGCTGATGAATGAACAAAGCATACAGACACTTTAATGCCACACACACTGTCTATAATGAAAAGGAAGAAGGGTCCACTGTAGAAGAATTATGAAGTGTAGTAATGAAAATTAATTCAGAGAAAGCAGCAGACTCAGATAAACTCACTGCAGATATGATCAAGATGCTAAGTATGCTAGGGGAGAAATGGCTACTGAGGGTACGTACTCATTTTGGAGTGGTGTATTATTCATGCTGTAAGCCGAAACTAGGGGTTGCTTACTGAATGCAGAATGTTGTACTTTGTAGCTTTAAGTCTGAGACTACTTTTGTACACTAGTTACTGATGAGTGTAAACTCCTATTGGAGTGCATGTATGTCAAAGGGTGGCTTCACAATAAGTCCATACTTACAATTATCCACAAACTTTGTTAGTCAAAGATCATCACTTGGTAGATGGATATCTGAGATGTATATACCAAATAGCAGAGTTCCCTGCACAAATCTTTGAGTGATTCCAGTAGTCTGTTTCATTTTCTTGGTAGATGTACAGCCTACGCTCACTGTATTAGTTCTGTCCATAAGTCAGTTTGATATGCCTGTAACCATGTATGAGCCAATTCGGAGCTCATTTAGCTTGATTATTGTATTTGCATGTGAAACAATGTCAGATGCCTTGCTGTGGTCTAGGCATACTATATGGACTATTTATCAGATTCAGCAGACAAGATAAACGCTTGGAAAAAAAAAAACAAATTGTGTGTGTGTGTGTGTGTGTGGGGGGGGGGGGTTAGTCTGATAAGATTTTTGATTTCATAGCTGCATTATTTATTTGACATTTGTTTACCGGGATAATCTAACTGAGTAACTACCCTTTTTCAGTGGAGACCGGGGAGAAAAGCTTCACATAGCAAAATTTAACATCAAATTAAGATGAAAAAATACAAATTTAAAGTTAATTAGGTCAGTTTGATACCTCCCATGGCTTTGTACATAAGACTTGTTTGACTGACGAATCTGTAATTTTCGGGGTCAGTTGTGGGACCACCCTTGTGCAGTGGCACCTAAGCAGCTGTGTGCCACACCTGTGGTACAAAGCCAATAGCTAGGCTTAAAGAGATTAAGGTGTAGGTCTGACAGTGCTTGCTTAATGTAAATTATTAGGCAACTAGGTATGTTAAGGAATTCTTCATTTTTCAAAGTCATTGTAATTTTGCTATGGTCTGTGGTCTGAGTCTCAATAATATAAGTGGGCTTAGTATAATTGTCTATGGAGCAAACTGGCACTACATTTGCTTGCCAGCTTGTTGGCAATATCCACCAGCTCAGATCACATAGTACCATTATGAATAAGCTCTGAACAGTGTTGAGTGTTATTCCTTATTTTCCTGTTATAACTGAAGGAGGATATGTTGTTGCCTTTGGCTTCTGTTGCTAATCTGAATTCATGGGACACCTTTATTTTTTTCTGATGGGCTATTTTAGATTTTTAACCTGTTGTTAATATCATCCATGATATGAGTATATTTTGTTTTACTGCGTAGGTTGAGGAGTTTATGCTAGTGGGTCCTCATGCCAATTTGTTTTTAAACTTCCCCAGTTGTTTAGATCAAGTTAGAACTGCCAAGTTAATAGATCTGTCCCGGTATGAGTGGAATTTGTCTGAATACATCTTAGCTGTATCAGCATTTTGGGTAATACAGTTATACTCAAATTTGGAGACTTCAGCATAGAATAGAACATTTGAAGTCTTTGAATTCTGTGATGTTTGTACCTGTTGGTGTTGAGATTTTGATATAGAAGTTTACTTGTTTGTGCCTGGACTTCAGTAGAGAAAGGGGATATCATCTGAATAGTACATACAGATGCTAGGTGTGTATGGACCAGGTAAAGTCCATTCTCTCCTCTAGTGGGTTCCCAACAATCTGGTCTAGGGAATTTTTCTACATTAGTAACATATGTTTCACATTTTATCACTGGATTTTTAAAGTCTTCCAGGATAATAGCATTTCTGCTTATGTGGGAGTTCATCAAGGATATTTAGGAATATTATATGATTTCTGAGAGCCATTGAGGAGGTCCTGGAGCCAGAGCCGGATCATTGTCAAATAGGACCCTAGGCAGGATGATGGACTACACCCCATACACACACCCAAACCAATAGCCCATTACTTGACTCTCCTTAATTACCACAAGACACCATTCAGACTTATCACTGTGCTATTTTCTTCTTTGCTTTTACAATGATCACAGATTTGCAGTTAATTAAAAAAAATATTTCAGATTTCACAATAAAAGCACTGACACCCATTCGTTGAACAAAACAAAATGCTCATACTGAAAACATACTTGGTATAAACAGCAATAAACATCTTTTCCCTTGAAACTGACTTTTATCACATTTTTTAAAAATGCATCTGGTATCCCATTAATCTACAAGAGATGTTGTATTCCTAGTCAGAGAGAATATAGTGAAGCACTGTTTAGCGGCTAGGTGAAAAGTGCAGGAGTTCAAAAGACAAATGTAGTCATTTGCTAACATCCTGGGTAAGTCCAATGCATGCACGTTTCCCTTTTCAGGGGCAGCCTAGGGACACAGTTTGATGAACTGACTGTATCACAGCAGAGAAAAGAAGGCTGTGGGAGTCAAATCCTGCACTACAGTAAACAATTTTAACAGCACATAGCCTTTCCCATCTGGACTAAGTACTAGAAAAACTGTTGTAGCCCAACACATTACATTCACATACTTGTGTCTGCAGTAAAACAAGCTAAATTAAAACTTATTTACGGTTAAAATATTAAATTGACCATGTTATTCATTTTATTGACAGCCAAATAATAAACACACTGCCCATCTCTCCACCTTTAAGTGCGAGAAATCTGGCAAAGCCAAATAAAATGGGAGGATCAAAATCCCAAAAACAGGGACAGAGTTTAAATATTACTGTTATAAACTTAAACAAGTTGCTAGAACAACAGGTTTTGCAATAGCATGCATTTTCTGAAGGATATGAAATCTGAAGCTCAAATGTCTGTCATTATCTAGTGACTTCAATCTACAGTGGTTTGCCAGAAAACCACATATTTTATGAAGAACAGACCAAAAATATGAGTAAAAAATGTGGACATTCTGCACAAATCTGAACAGCTGAGAGGTATGATGCACTTTCAACAGTCGACAGAACAAGGAAATCAAGTATCATATCTAAAGAACCTATCTCATATGATGATGCTTCTGTTTACATCAATCAGTTCCTTTCTTTACACATCACTATTCTGTCATGCAGTAGGAACCAGGTATTTACACACACACACACACACACACACACACACACACACACACACACACACACACACACACACACACACACACCCTGTCAAAACTTAAAATCATAATTCATAAATCATTATTGAATGGCTTACTGCTTCAACAATCTCTAATCGCAAATCTTCCACAGGCAGCAGTAATCATGGAGCTGCTTTGGATGGCTTATGGAGCTAGGCTAGCAACAGTACATAGTAGTAATCACAGTGTAATAGTAATTTCACAATCCCAACTCATGAACCTTGAACAGTTTTTTCAGATGAGAACTGACAGTGCTTACCTTGTTGCTTCCAAAGCAGTAACAGCAGCAATAATCTCAGAGCTTATTCAATTGCTTCAGATGGCTTATGAGCTAGCACAGCATGCTGCTTCCATGCTATTAAGGGCAACAACAGTAGTAACCAGAGGGCCTGCAGTGTAATAGTAATTTCACAGACTGAGCCTATGGTGCATTGTAAGAATGCCGAGCTAAAAATCTCAAAGTCTGTCTGTCTGTCTGTCTCTCTCTCTCTTTTCATTGGCTCAGTTTTGGCTCAATTGCTTCAATAGGAGACAGAATCCTGGAAGTAGAGCAAATGAGGGGGACTTGGGTTGGGAAATCAGATGTGGATGAGAGTTAAAAAATCAAATCAGGAGATGTGGGATGGGGATGACAGAAATGTTTTTGTAATATTTGTGGGGACATCTGGCCAGCACTGGGCCCTAGGCAACTGCCTAAGATGACTTGTACTGTATCTGTTCTTGCCTGCAGCATGCAATGATCTGACAGAGGACCTTATTCAGAGTTAAATAAATCTCTATAAGTTCTGCTTGTGTGTCTTTTGGTATCTATGCAGAGGTAATTTTGTCATAAGGATACATTGCCGCAGTTCCCACCAGTTCTAAGCAAGTGGTAAGCAGAAAACCCAGGCAATCAGGTAATGCTGTATGGACTCTTGAATCAGGCCTCTGTGACTGCATACAAATGTATGTGCTCCAAATGCAGGAAAGCCTCAAATTCCATCCATTTGCAGTTTTAGACTTCTAGCATTGAGTAGAGCCCCCCCCCCCCTTGATTTGGTTCAAGGGTGGTTTAGTTTGGAAGTTATTTTGACAGGCCCATTAGCTGGACTATGCCTAAAAAAGGCACATAGATGGCAACAAAAGCTTTCAACAGTATGTGGAAACATTGTAATGATGGTTTTCTTATGGTGTAGACATGACCAGGGCCTTCAAGACTGCCAGTCATGACCTATTATTATAAAAATTGGGAAGGCCCAGTTTTGCATCTAATATTGTGGCTTGGCTAAGGAATTACATGTCTAATAGAACTTTTCTAATTTGTACTGACCCATCTGTTTTGGCAAATATTATGTTTATTTAATTTGGAGTACCACAAGAGGCAGTCTTGAGTCATTGACTGTTGTCACTGTTTTTAACTAGATGTGTCCAGAATCAAGGTGACTGTGTATACAGCTGATATTCTGCTGGAATTAGACAATTCATTTGCCAGTCTGAAGTACATTGCAAGACAGCTTTACAAAACTATACACTTGGACATACAATAATTAACTAACAGTAAACCAGAGAAAATCATGAGTCATGTTATTCGCCACTCCCTAAAACACAGTGTTTCTCTCCTAGTTAATATTAACAGATCTACATAGTAATCATATTCTTAATATCAATGACCAGAAGTAATCATGGCTTCATACTAGTACCTTCCTTCGCATTAAAATTATAAAAAAGTCAACAAAGTGTTAGCCCAAATAAAATTCTGCTATAGGTTATCATACCTTCTGTAACCCTTTGCTAGGCAAGCTTTTGCAAGAAGATTGCAGATCCCAAAGCTAAACAGATTTTGGCTTCCCAAATATAACATTTTGTTCAAGTACTAATTCACAGCTAATTCAAATGGCAGAAAACAGAACATTTTGTTTCACTTTGTCATCGTTGCTATTTCCTTAAAAATATATAATTGCCACCCTGTTCAAATTAACTATTCTACTCCTTTGTACTCTCACGTTTAAGATTATGAGCGAGTTCACTAAAACTGGTCCTGACAAGTGCAACCATCTGTTAGCTGGTGTTAGAAATAAACTTAGTTTCAAAACAAAATGCAAAGCTCTCATAATTTAGTCTAATGAATGAAGCTACTATAGAGAGATAGTGGCTAGGGATTTATGCCCTTTTCTTAGTTGCGTTGCATTTGTTCTGGATACTTTTGTCTTTTTCTTAAATCACTGCATAATTAAAAATAAGCCTGTGTACTGTTTGTAAATAGGTTGTTAGTATAGTTGTAAAAAACTGCATCTAACTACAGTTCAATATTTTAAAAACACTGCCTACTGTAAAATACCTACAACTATATTCCTGTTAGCACTGACCTTCTATTTTCAGCAGGAAGACATTGCATACCATCACTGCTAATTCATATTGCACACTAACATAATATGCTTACATTCTATACTAGTTTTCTCTATGACTGTGTTCATATTTCAGCCGAAAGGATTATTTTATCTAGTCCTCCTACCTGCTTAAACGAACATAACTAATAAATAAGAATTATTTTATCCTATTGCTTAAAACACATTAAATTAAAGAAAGTATGAAATTACTACCATTCCAGCACAGATGAAGGCTGCACAAAGAAAAATATAATATATGGTAGAAATTACAGGACGCTCAAACTTAAGTCATGCCATGATTCTTTACAAAATCTGTGGTAACAAGTGGACAAATTAAGTTTAATTAAAGTGAAGTTTTGAATTTAGTGAAAGTTATTTATTTCTTTTTTTGCTACCAGAGACTGTATGACAGGAAGCACCCAGTTTTGCTTTGAAAGCTTTTACGTCATTTATTTTGAAATAATTGTTTGGCATTCTGAGGAATTCAACAGTTACTATTTGTGTGTAAATATTTTGATTTTCTAATAAAAATACCACAGATCTTTTTCAGTTTGGCACATTAACACTTAAAATGAAACTTTGTACTAACATACATAAGATGTTTCTTAACACCGGGTTAGGCTGACAATACTGTAGCACAAATGGCACATGCAGGGTGACAGCTGTAAATTATCCTTTTACCAGCCCACCTCCCTGATAAACAAATAAAACCATGCGTTATATAATTGTTAGGGATAAGTGGTGTTTTTATGCCCTTTCATTAAATTCTTCCAGTCCATTAGCTCATTCACTGATTTATTCTGGCTCATTAACTCGTATGTTGCTTTCACGTAAGACTGATTATGATAAGAAGAGTAGGAAATTCTAAGTGGGTGACATGGAATATAATGGTGTTCTAGGGATGGTGACTGGGAAAGAGAGGTAGAAAGGACATCAGATTTAAATCCTACATAAAATATGAATGCTTATTAGCACAGATGCCCCCCCTCAATGTAGTAAGTGTCATTTATTGGTACATTCACAGTTGCCTAGCATGGGGCTTGAACTCACAACCTTTTTCTTTTTTCTTTTTCTTTGCAAGAGCTCACTTTATTAATAACTAACACAAACAACAACTGTGTTCCACCGTAGCCCTTAACTTTGTTCTGAGGATTGCTGTTTGCCTAGGACTGTAACTATAGAACTGTTACTGTGCATGTAACATTACAGCTTATCTATTCCAACATTTGTACTTCATTTCCTTGAAGAATTACATTGTGTTAATCTCTGCCATGTCCTCTGTTAGTAAGGGCAGCTGGTGACCCCCTTAAACATCAGTTCTTTTTAGTTTTGATAATGATGGAGGGGTTCATGGAGGTGCCAGCCACCTTACCAGTGGTATATTTCACTACACAATGGTTCATTTTCCAAATATTATTAGGCTCACTAAACAGCGGTGGTGGTGCTACGGTAGCGTTGTCGCCTCACAGTAAGACGTTGTCCTGTTCGATTCTTAGCTAGAGCATCTTCTGTGTGGAGACATGCGTGAATGGGTGTACCTTCGTTGAAGCTTGTGCATCAGAGCTGGCAACTCGGCATGTAAAAATCTACTGCCAATCATTAACGGACCGGAGTTCTACTGTGGCAACCCCTAATCGGGAAAAGCCAAAAGACACAACATTAGGCTCACTAAACAAAACTTTTCAGTGACTTAAGATTAAAAGAAGGAAAAACTGTCAAGCATTATTTGAATCAAGTCTTTGTGTACCATTCATATAAAGTGATCAGTTTTTGTCTTTCTTTTTGATTCCAGTTTTTAAAATAATTGTTTTATGCTGGTGAAAGAAAGTTACTATATTGTGTGAACAGAAGACTTACTGTGTGAGTAACAGTCTAAGGCTCTAGCCTTTAGGAACTCCTACTGGTAGTATACTTCTGTAAAAGCTGCATTATGGATTTTGACTATAAAGGTTCTGTTGTTTAAATAATTTGTTGCCTTGTGACAGCCTATCATAAGAATGGCATATAAGTGGAGATGGTTAATGAGAATGGGTTTAAAGTTTCAAAGAGCTTTTTTAAATAAACAAACACTGCACCTATTAGTTTACCTTTGCCTGTCGGTGGTGTTAAGGAAGGATTTATTATGGGTGTCAGTGGCTTGGTCGTAAAGGGGCAAGAGAGTTCAGTTACTGGAAACCAGTATTTACTATGTAAAACATTCATTTTTTGCCATGGAATCAAAGGGTTAGCCCCCTACCTTGTTAGGCTTAACCTCATGGGGTGTGCTTTGGTTGAGAAATGTGGCTCCACCTACCCAATATACCATATACACAGGGAAATATCAGGTACTGCCCACAGTCTTACACATGCAGTTCTCAGTCTTGCTGATGTCAGCAACTGTGATAAAAAGATATACATAGTGTGGTAGAATTTGTATCCACTGTCATTGTTGCAGAGAAGAAAAGAAACTCTATACTTTCATATTGCTGATCGCAGTTTTGGATAGTGATCCACTTGTTAGATGTTTTCTTTTCAGTAACTGCAATATCTTTATAGATAGTAGTATTTTAGTATTATATACACCACAGCACAGAGGATAGCTGAAAATTTGTCACACTGAAGGATTTTGGTTTTGATGAAGCGTTAACATGCTGCAATGCAACAAATTAAGGAGTAGCAATGCATCAAGAATGAGGAAATGTAATACATGAAAATGTGTTCCTCAATAAAAAGGTCTTATAATACCACAAATTCAAGAACAAACAGCTGTACCTATTTAGCTATATTGTGTTGAAAGAACAAAGATAATAGGAGTTATAAAAGAAAAATACTTTTGAGCAAATATAGCGTGATGTACAACAGTTGGGATTAAAAATACACACATATATCTTTGCACTGCAGACAGTGATAAATAGTGGTAATTTGCATGCCTCCTAATTCTTTGAAGTGCCATTTACATCTCCTGATTTAACATGATAGTTTTGACACCTTTATTTATTTATTTTATTTATTTTACATTTGTTAACCGGGCTAGTCCAGCTGGATATATTTCCATTTTCAGTGGAGGCCCGGGGAGAAAAGCTCCAATGGTAACACTGAGATAAAACACTTAAATACATCATGTACAATTTATACAAAGAAAGGATGTTAAAATAAATGAGTATTAATGAGAGGAAAAATACATTAAAGTACTATGTGCATATAAGATAGGAATAAGTCACTGAACAGTATGATGTCGTTGTTGCATCTTTTGGCTTTTCCCGGTTAGGGGTCGCCACAGCGGAACTCTGGTCCACTAATGATTGGCAGTAGATTTTTATGTGCTGAATTGCCAGCTCTGATGCACAACCTTCAATGAAGGTATGCCCATTCACGCATGTCTCCACACAGAAGACGCTCTAGCTGAGAATTGAACAGGACAACATCTTACTGTGAGGCAACAACGCTACCACAGCACCACCACCGCAGTCACTGAACAGTATGATATCTGTAGAATATACATTCCAAGGATTACATTCATAGCATAGGTCATTTAATTTTAGTTGAGATATTTACTACTATCCAGGGGGTAAAGTAGTAATGGTTGGTAAGAGGAGGCAGTCCAGAGATAGTACTGAATGGTATGAGGAGGCAGTACATGGATGGCAGTAGAGAAAGAAGAGGATTATAGTCAGGGTTACAACAAGGACATAAGCAATGAGTTTTAAGATGTTTCTTGAGCTTCTGTTTAAAGAGCTGCAGGGAGGGTTGTAAAGTTAGATCAGGTGGCAGAAGGTTCCAATTTTTTCCTGCAGTATTGGAGAACAAGGAGTCCCCTGCCAAGTTATTAGACTTGCTTGTGCTAGCAAGAAGTTTGTTAGAGGATTGTAAGGAGTTGAGATTCCTATAGGGGGTGATAAGGTTGGAAAGTATAGGTGTGTTATTTGGTTGATAAAATATCTTATGAACAATGGTGAGTTGGGAAAGTCTCAAAATGTTTATTAGTTCTAGCCAGTCTAGTTGCTGTAGGTTCTGACAATGGTGAGTTCTAAATGGATTCTTGTGGCAAATCTGGCTATATTATTATAGGAGTTAGCAAGTTTGGCAAGATTACTTTTTTTCAGGTTAGTGTATATGGGTGAAGCATAAAGGAGAGTTGAGATTAAATGGGAGTGGGCAATTGTAGTTCTGGATGTTGGTGTTAAGAAGGGTTTTATTCTATATAAGGAGCCCATTTTTCTATTTACTGTTTTAATGGTGTTGTTCTTATGGTTATCAAATGTGAGGTTATTGTCAATTGTGATACCTAACAGTTTGGTGGTAGAGTCTGGGGATATAAGGGTACTATTATTGGATTTTATTGTGAAGTTTATAGGGGAGGATTTACTGCTAGGTGCAAAGAGTAAGAGCTTGGTCTTATTGGCATTCAAAAGGAGGCAGCATTGCAAGAACCAACCAAGAGGGAAATGAGAGACTAGAAAAAACAATCAGTCACTGGGACACAGGGTAAGTAACTTATTATTATATGTCAGTGTTGCTATGTGTGAAAGGGCAGGTAAATAGTGGGAAATATAGTAGGCTGAAAAGGAGGGGAAAACAAGTTTGCTGGTAGAGGTTTCAACTGCGCAGATGGGGATATCAAATCTGGAGTGATGTTATACTCTGATGTTTGCTGCTACCTAGTGGCTTTATGTAGGAAAGGAAGACTGTAGAAAAAATGGGGCTCAAGGGTTAGATCTACAGGTACGGAGGTATTACGTGGAGTTGATAACGCCTATAACCCATATATTCTGTAAATCTAATGGGAGCTTAATGGAAGAACAGAAACAGATAATGAGAGGCGGGAGGAGGACAAGGGCTGAAGCAAGCCACTATCTCGCTCAGGAGTTAAGTAGCATTAAACAGAATTAACAAGCATTCAACTAAGTTAATAGGCTACATACACTGTGGGTTCCTTGGAAGTTTAGGAATATTCACACTGTTAAACACAGCCAGTACACTTGGAGTCATCACAGTTCCTGGAATGACTTTAGTTTGTTTAGGGTGTTCTCAGAGCAGGAAGGATGCACCCAAGGAAGCAGGACTGTGGGTTCCTTGGAAGTATAGGAATATTCACACTGTTAAACACAGTCAGTACACTTGGAGTCTTCACAGTTCCTGGAATGACTTTAGTTTGTTTAGGGTGTTCTTAGAGCAGGAAGGGCGCACCCAAGGAAGCAGGACTGTGGGTTCCTGGAAAGTATAGGAATATTCACACTGTTAAACACAGCCAGTACACATGGAGTCTTCACAGTTCCTGGAATGACTTTAGTTTGTTTAGGGTGTTCTCAGAGCAGGAAGGATGCACCCAAGGAAGCAGGACTGTGGGTTCCTTGAAAGTATAGGAATATTCACACTGTTAAACACAGCCAGTACACTTGGAGTCTTCACAGTTCCTGGAATGACTTTAGTTTGTTTAGGGTGTTCTCAGAGCAGGAAGGATGCACACAAGGAAGCAGGACTGTGGGTTCCTTGGAAGTATAGGAATATTCACACTGTTAAACACAGTCAGTACACTTGGAGTCTTCACAGTTCCTGGAATGACTTTAGTTTGTTTAGGGTGTTCTCTTTAGAAAAATATTGGGGAGGGTCTGGCAATACTTGAAAGACTATGAAATGACAAAGTACCAGAATACTCAAGGTAGTCCCAAAATGGCAGCAGGGACGAACGAATATCGAAATAGACATATAAATAAAAGTAAAAGTAGAATAAATAGATTATTTGACAAGACATTAAGCACTTTCATTACTAAAAAATGGGACTCCGTTAGAAAGTTCAGAAAGTAATAAAGACCACACTTAGCTAAGTAATTTAAAAAAGCACATAATGACAAACAGCAAATGGCATCTCAGAACTAATAATTAATTGAGTATTAAAAAATAGCTTATTGAGACATGAGAAAACATAATTAATAAGTTATGTCTCTAAAAATACATTACCAAATCTATGATTTAAAATATAAATTATAATATATAAAATATAATGCTATAAGACACCTTTAGAAAAATATTGTGGGTCTGGCAATACTTGAAGGACTATGAAATGACAGCATTAGACTAAACCTGCTATTAACTACTTTACTATGTTGAGAATTTACAATTGCTGTAAAAAAACAAAACAATGCAGATCAAGTTAATGTAGGCAAAATGTGAAAAGTCGTCAAATGGAGGAGACTGTGTAAGATGCCTGTGACTCACACTGCTACCTTTCTATTTACATAGAAGCTAAAAACACCTCACTTCCTTATGTCTGGCATAACTTATAAACAAAGGTATGGCATCTAGGTCCAAGAAAGTCATTGTTCCACTTTATTCGGCATTCAGACCTGTCATTGTGTACAATGCCCCCTTTGGTGTGTACCTAACCAGGCATATCTAACAATTGGAACAGCCACAGGGGTTCCTCACTAAAAGAATATAGGGCAAAAGTAACATGTCCTATGCAGACTGCCTCAAGGCCCTATCCCCTATATTCTGTCTCCTACAGGCTATTGGCATACAAGGCATTGTCAGACCCCATTCTGTTTGACCTCCTGCATATCCACAAAACAAACACCAGAATTACCCATTCTGAAGACTTAAACCTTGCCTGTGATGACTTAAACCTTGCCTGTGATATAAATAAGACCTGCTGGAGAGGCTGGTATGTATCCCAGAGACCACCCCTTCTCTGGAACAGCTCCCCATTCATGTGAAGCAGAGTTCCTCCCTAACCCAAATCAAGTGCAACTTGATCAATTGGATGGAGAACAGGAAATTCATCCCTGGTTTGGCACGTTTGTTTCTAATGGACACAGGCAGCCTGCAAATGGTTCAGCCCCAGGCCCCTGCTTGTAAATGTTTCACCCCCCAAGCCTTGTCAGAGACTTTGGATGCATGGCCACGCTTAAAACGACCCTTGTGGTCATTAACCTAGTAAACACCTATGAACCTATGAACTTATATAGAGCAAACGTGAAACATGTTTAGGATACAAGAAAACAAAACAATAAAACAAGATTCCATTAGTATAACATGCTTCTTGATGGAGATTTTGTGGTAAAAAAAAATGTTCAAATAAGAAGTGCTTGGAGTGATTTTCTTGCACTAAAATGACACTGAATACAAAGGTACTGTAGTTTTCTAAGTTACCCTGGTACAGTAAAAGTGAATTCATTGTCCTGTGGTTGCTGAATCCTCCATGTAACTGACCTGTTTAATTCACCCACAACTCGTACTACTACTGTGGTTTAATGTGTTTCAGCTCTTGGTACCATTCTGACTGCTATAGAATCCACTGCCACATGCAATTCTGTGCCAGTATCATGGGTTACTGACTGAAGTAAGATCCTGTATATGTGCCCAAAAAAATTGCAAAAAAAGCCCTGAAAGTTGTAAATTGGTCCTTAGACAAATTCTATTGCCAGTCTTTCCTAAAAACTCTTGAAATCCCAATTACCATCAGTGTTAGTCAGATTTCTCTAGTTGCTACCCCAGCCTGGCTCTCACCAAAATTAGAAGTACTACTTTACGGGCCTTTTTCAATGTTTTGGTAACATGCCCATCCCAAAGAATTTATCTGGCACTCATACATGCTACTTGACAATCCTGATATCCTGCAGACAAATGATATCATCTTCGAGTGCTGCAACAAAAGAAGAACATGAAAATGTGTTTAAAAGGGGATTATAAACCCCTAACATTTAAAGAAATGCACTCAACCATTAAATAGTTTAGCTAACAGATAAGCACATTTGAACAAATTAAACTAGCATGCCTGGAGTATGCTGCTTCCAAACATCAGGCCCAGAAAAACATTAGTGACTACAGCCATGTGAAGCGTGTGCTGGTACTGCACTAAAAAGGTCACTTATTGCAGCTACAATTGCTTTGGCTCCTAATAGACTAAACTTGATTAGCCTTTATATAGGAAGATATTTTTGTTTTACTTGTTGCATTGATAAACTTGCCTAGATTTTCCTCAACTGCTTTGGCTGATGATGCATTGGTAATGGCAGACATGTTCCCTGTTCTTTATAGCACCCTTAGTCATTTGCATGCCATCCTGTCATACATTTCCTGCACCTCACATTGGCTCTTGGTAGGACTTCCATAGTGAAAAGCTGCAGCACTGTGGCCATCCATGGAAGGTAAATGGGGTTGCCTGTGACTTTCCTCAGGTTGTCTCATCTGTGTAGGCTATGACATTGCAGTATAGACTGATCAGTAAGCACTGCACCTTATTTTCCAATGCCTGTTATTTTCTTGGACATCTATAAGCTATGCATTTGTGTCTGTTCTTAGAGAGTTGTTCTGCCTTTTCATTTATCACCTCATATTTGCTTGCAGAAAGCTAACATCAGAGTCCAGTGAGCCAAATAAATGATTTGACCCTTTCCACTTGATACTGAAGTTTGTGGGGATGTTCACAGGTTCATAGGTAACTACTAGGCTATCAGTCTGCAGACCATTACAAACCTAGCTAAAAACCCCTATTCAAAATTTCCCTCTAGCTTCAAGGAGGGTATATCAAGCTAGACTGATGGAATTTTTGAGGCTGTCCATCCAATTATGTAAATTTATCTTGAAGGTGGCAAAGGTAGTATACTGCTTGATATGTAGTAGACATTTGTTCCAGAGGTAAGGGGTAGATTGGGATATGAATCTAACATGCCAACATGCCTTATTTATCTGCTGATAAACATTTAGTTCCTTTAACTGAGTATTTCAGATACCATTTGTTTTGTGAAGGAACAGAAGGTCAAAGAGGGTTGGATCTTTCAGGATTTGAAAGGCTAATCACAGATCTCCATGAAGGAGTCTGTATGAAACTGAGTAGAGAGAAAGGGCTGCCAATCTGTCCTGATAACTAAAATTTTCAAAGCCACTGACCTTTTTAGTTATGAATCTTGGAGATTTCTCCAGTTAAGTAATACATTTAGACAAATACATGCCAAAAGGTGTATTATATTCAATAATGGCTTTAATGAGTTACAAGAAAAGGGGAATTAGACTTCTGTGAATCTAGTGGAGATAATACTGGAATTTAGATGAGATGGCTTTCCGAACTACTGCAGAGACATGATTGTCAAACAATAAGGAATTATCAGCACGAATACCCAGATCTCTTAGAAAACTGACTAGGGGGTGGGTGTTACTGTACTTTATGTGAAAATGTTTTGTTTATAAAAGTAAGTTATGCTGTATATTTTTTTCACATTTAATTTGGGACCATTGTCATCACATAAAATGTTAACATCAGAACCATAGCTAACTCATCAGGTTCTGGTCCCTGAAACAGTGTCCCATCCCCTCTGCTCTTCAAGAAGTGAAAAAAAAACGTTCTTTGGCTTTTACAGTAGAAAGCTCATTTTCACCCATTGGCTTCTTACAACAGTGAAATCCACACCTCCATCAGCTCTTCAGGTGAAAAGCAAAACAATAAATAAATAAATAAATAAATAAATAAATAAATAGTCTTTCGCTTTTACTGTAAAGCTGATTGGTACCATTCAGCTCTCTGCAGCAGTGAAATCCACACCTCCTTCAGCTCTTCAGCTCAAGAGAAGACAAAACAGACTGGCTTTTACTGTAAAATGTTAATTGGGAATCCACTCTCCCATTGGTTATTCAGGTGAAGAACAAAAAAAAAAAACCCCGCTTTCTACAAAAGTGAAATTATACTCCTCCCTCAGGTCTTCAACTCAAGAGCAAAATAAAAAAAAAGCACTTTGGCTTTTACTGTAGAAAGCCGATTGATACTTTTAAAATGAAGTAACCATCAACCAGCACTCCTATCCTTTAGAAGTTGTGGGACAGCCTGCAGTCTTATGGCCTCTAATAAAAAACAAGGACCTCAGCTGCTGCAGTACTTTGAAGGAGGAGTGACAGACAGCCATCTCATGACATACGGGTGTATCCATACTGAAGTGACATCACTGCATGTCACTTCTATAAATAGGCACGTTGTCCAGCCATCCCTAGTATGATTGCTGTCTTATTCATCCTGCTCTCCTTATACAAGCCCTTGCTCTCCAACACATATGGCTTGTTTAGTTGTAAGGCTCAGTCCTAGGAAAAATCAGAAGGCCTACCCAGTGAAAGTTATGTTCAGAATCATCTGCTGAAATGTTACTGGGGTAATTATGACAAGACAGACGGGGGAAGGAACAATACTGAAGTGGCCAGCAGATGTTGGGTGGACACATAGGATGGTATTATAGAAAAAAGAATGACTGCATGATCATGCTTTTTCTCAAACAGTTTGCCAACAGATATCAAAGTCTCTAGCCAGAGGGTCAGTAAACAATTATTAATGCAGTGAGGTCAGTTGTCTAATGTAAGAGTAAACAAGACTCAAAAGCTACAGCTGTTGGCATTAACCTCACTTATACTGCAAAACTAGTGTTCCTGCTTCAACATCGCTAGGGTGGTACTATATTAACAGCTTCAGACCAATCTTTTGTCAGCACCTTCTGGGTGGTCCTGAGTCGGCAACTCCAGGGCTACCTCTGTATCAAAAGCCCTAGAGTGCTGCTGGAGCAGTAGCCCTAGGAGAGTTCTATATCCACAATCACAGTCCTATGTTCACAGCTCCAAGCATGCTTTCTCAACACCTCCACCCAGTCCTATGCCAACAGCTCATAGCTGGTATTTTGTTAGCACCCCAAGGCACTCCTATTACTCTCAGTAATTTTAATGCTGATTCAGGTTCTACTAAGTATATTCTTAAACCTGATGATCATATATCACAGCTGAGCAACAAGTCAAACACCAAGAGGCCACTTATCGTGGGTTTTTTTCCTAGGAGGATAAGGACTGATGAACAAGAAACCTCAGCTAGGTTTTCTAGAGCTTGCAGGTCCATAGCTTATGCAGCCCTGCAGCAGTCAGCATGCTGCTGTAGCTCCCAGATCCTAAGGTCATGTTCAGAAACTCTCATGCTATCATTGCTTTTCCTCATCCTCATCATTAGTCTCAGGTATGGAAAGTAGTTAGGTCGTGACGCAGTAGAACTGCATAGAAATGCAGTGGTAGCAATGGGTCATTGGTAGTACAAGGTATGTCTTTACTTGTTGAGACTAAAGTTCATGATTATCACTGCTACCAAGTTGGTGTGCTTTCTGAGGTCATCCTTCCACACTTATGGTTATGAGTTTTATGTACTGCAGTAAACTGCCACCTTACCTGATGGTGAAAATTATCATCTGGCAGACTCAAGCATATTCAAAAGACCCAATCAGCTGAAGGCTATTTCTGATGAGGTCTTAGAATGGTCACCATTTTTTTTATCACTGAGAACTTACATTTGAAATCATGCTTTAGTTAAGGATTCACCCCCTTGATTATACGAGTTTGTGTTGTTTAAAGTTTCTGACCATTCAATCTTGGATCCTATTTGTGTTTTTTGGTGGCAGATCAGACGAATTTGACATTTAGCAAACATTTTGTAGAAAGTTGATATACACATGCTTATCTTTCCAGCACTTCTTACACACACATCCCATATCTTCTTGACAGATTCCACCAATGGTCTACAATGCATGCCCTTACATACAGTAATTAAAATGGGTAGTAGAGAAGCAATGCAGGATCGGAATACATCTTTCGTTTATTCTGTCAGAATGTTTATCAGCACAGTCAAATAACACCTCAACTACCATGAAAACACCTGTATGTTCTGTGTCAGGTTCAGCTTCAGACTCCTTTATTAAACAGGAGTAAAGGACCTGACAAAATTTTTCACAGAAATATGTCTTGCAGGCAGATACAGGCTACTTGGCAGACAAGTTGTGCCTGTTTTTCACAGAACATTAAGTTGCACATGCATAGAGCAATCATCAACTGTTCCAAGCATTCCTTCTCAAGGCCTCCATACAGTAATCTGTCAACAGTTCATGGGTGACAGCACTGTTATCTCTCTTATGTTCAATTTGTCACTACTTTCACAATAACGCTGTTTCATACTTCTGTGCAAGTCTTGTAAAATACATTGCTGTATCTTCCAAATCTTATCTTGTAGTTGTAGATCATGCTTTCACATATTTTTTTCTGAAATATGCTAACTTTGCATATTTTATTATGTTGCCGTTCTACTGAATAATTACTTATACCAAACTGCCTGTAATGTTATAGTACCTCTTAACTCTATGATGTGTTTCACCTTTGCTGCTTCTTTAATGAAAGAGTAACAACTCAGAGCACTATTAACATGACCTGTGTGTATCAGTCTCTGTCAGTGTCCAGAACTGTGATGTTATCAGTAGCTGTCAGCACAAGAGAAACACCTTGAATGGTATATTGCCTATGAAAGGGGATCCTGACAGGCACAATCAGTCATGCCAGAGCAAATGAGAAAACAGTTAAATATTACACTCCTTTAATCTCTTCAGTATGACTTCTTGAATATTCATCATTATCATTTTAATTTCTTATCTCCATTTTCTGAATTACCTTTGCTCTTACTAGTTGTTTATTTATTTGCAGCATTGCTTTCAGAGATTAGGAAAATACTTTTTAAGGCTCCTGAAAAGTATTTTATTACTTAAAAGTGAGATTTTGTAGGATATTGTATATCTTCAGCCAGTAAAACTAAACTATTTTTTTTCATTTTATTACAAAATTAAATCTGAGTATTGTAGACATTTTACTTATTCCTACTCGTGCATATTATAGTGATGTTTTTCAGTTCAGTACTGTAGTCTTCTTAAGTATTTATAAGGAAATCAGAAAACATCTCTCCTACAAAAATATCTGAAAACTTGTATGAAGACTGGTAGAGAACTGGGTGAATGCTGCCAGCCTAGCAAGATAGAGTTGTGCAGATAATTCTATCATTTGTAAATATGAATGTAAACTACAGGCTTGTTGTCTTAAATGTAAAGAAATACTGTTACATGTGGAACCGGAAATAAATGTGACAACAGTGCATTCTACTGACCAAAGTAAAGCCTGTGGTGACCCTTTGAAGTGAACAGTGGTGCTGAAAAGTCTAGATGAAGAAATTCTTTCTATTGTTTTAACCAAGAGTTAAATTGCGAGATTTAAACATGCAAATGTAGTGTTATTGCTCTGTTCCTGACCAGCTGCAAGATAACAAAAGGGAGATGTTAAGAATGTAAATGCAGTTGATGTGTAGCCTGAAAACTCCAGGAAAGTGTAAAAAGATTATGTAATGTTTATCAGAATTGCAATAGCAATTTAAACAGAGAGAATCAGAAGGCATGAAGCATTTTTGTCTGGACCATCTAACTCTCAGCACTCTGCATGTTGTCTTATGTAAGTTATCTTAGACTTGTGTTTTCTTTTAGAGATAGCTAGAAACTATAGAAAGATTAGACTAAGTGTTTTTCTGTGATGTCAGAACTGTACTACTGAATTATTTTAAGCATTTCTGTGTGATCTCTGAACTCTTGACTGGCACTGACTGTGTAGTAGAAAGTATTGTCTTGTGGTTTTAATTATTTATTATTAAATATTTTAAAACCTTTTAACTGTGGCTAGTTTTGTGTAGAGATAAGTTAAGCTCTAAGAGTACATTGCATGTATATAAGGATCCTGTACAAAGCCACTCTAATACGCTTTGACTGATTAGTCACACTTACCAACTGGATAATAATATTGCACAGTAATAATTGGACACCCTTTTAAGGGCCTTTGGGTAGCTGATAATATTAGCTGGGTGGTGGCAGCCAGTACTACCATATAGTCTGGGTAAAAGGGGCACAGCTGGATAACCTGTGCCAGCCTTCCCCAGAAGTGTCTGTGTGGTTGTATAACCTCTTATCAAAAACTGTGTGTGTGTGTGTGTGTGTGTGTGTGTGTGTGTGTGTGTGTGTGTGTGTGTGTGTGTGCCAGCTACTTGGACAGGGACACGAAGCAATGGTTGGACAGAGAGGGTGCTGGAGATTTTAGCTTGCCCAGCTGGCTGAGATCTGGACCCTATAGCTGTGCCAGTGGGGAGTCTTATTGGGGACCTGGGGAGCAAGGGAGCGACCAGCCCTGGACTGACTGTGATCTCTGTGTGCTCTTAAGGGAAATTGCACTTTACTGTGTGTATTTATTATCCTTTCCTCATATATGAGACACCCTCTCTGGTGTTGGCTGTGAGGAGTGAGGCTCCTTGATTGCTGGGTTAGGGCACGGGTGTCACAACTTGCTATTTTCAGCTTTTTTAAGACACTACAGCCATAACTAGGACTGATTTGTAAGCATGAAGCTTAGTAGTAAGCCTAATGATGTCTGCCTCTTTGTGCAATAATCTGTGTTTTTCTGTATCTCTATACATCACTGAATTAGCCCTAAAAGAACAATTTATAAAGAACTATTAAAACGTAAAATGATGCCAAATAAATAATAATATCCTAAACTGTCAGATACATGGTCCTACACCACCCCAGGCTCAAATGACTAAACTTTGCCTTGGTTTCACCTGTTTGCAAGCATAGGCTCCCTTTTTCCTCCACTATATATCTATATCTATCTCTCTCTCTGTCTCTCTCTCTCTCTCTATATATATATATATATATATATATATATATGTTAGAAGAATATGTATTAGTGTATGTATTAGTAATATGCTTAGTGCATTTAAGGTTTGAAAAGGGTTAACACATTTATTTTATTTCACACTGCATAAATCTGTACAAACTGCAGAAGCTTTCCAATTTTGTATTGTCATGAAATATGCGCAGTTATAATCTTTGCTTATGCGCTGGAAATTTACAGGGAAGTAGATAATTTCTGCTTGTGTCAGGAAAATAATAAATAGATGTATCGCTTGTATTAATGTTATGAGATTTAGACAAGGAGTTCCGCTTATGCTGTGAGAAAATACACAGCTGCAGAAGCTATTGATAATAAGAACAAAGACTGCTTGAAAATACATGAACTGCAATCAGCATTTACTAGTGTCTAAGCTTGAAAAGTACCTTGAAATGTAACACATGTATTAGAACTACACAATAGAAGCTTGTAGTGGGCTAAAGCCCCCAAGGTCAGGTTGTTTTTCTCAAATGTTTTTCATAAATCCAGTCATGTCAGCAGAAAATCTGAGTAACATCTGCTGTAGAACAATACAGAAAGTTGTGTTTAATTACATCAACTATAGAAAGCAACGTTTTGTAGAACAGTATAAGAAGAGCATACTTCCTGTTAGTAGTTAGGCAAAATCCTGTATTTGCATGTTTTTGTCTCCTTGCAGCAAGTAATTAAATGCCATATCTGAACCTTCCGTGAATTGGTCTTTGAAGTTTTTTCCTTTGACAATATATATATATATATATATGTATATGTATATATATGTATATATATATATATATATATATATATATGTATATATATATATATATATATATATATATATATATATATATATATATATGTATATATATGTATATATGTATATATATATATATATATATATATATATATATATATATATATATATATATATATATATATGTGTGTGTGTGTGTGTGTGTATATATATGGATCTACTTCTAAATTTTGAAGTTTCAAAATGTCGACTTTCTTATGGTCGAGACCATAAGATCGAAGTTTTCAAACTTTGAACCATTTAAATAGAGATCGCTACAGAGCACGGAACAGTAAATTTACCATTTTCCTCACTGCACTGCAATTTCAGAGTTGGTATATTTAAATAGCAGGGGGTGGGGGTGCAGGGGGGCTTGCCCCCCCCTGCAAAAACGTAAAAACATTTTTTTTGTTTTTATTTTGTTTTTTAATTTAAATTTTGAAGTTTCAAAGCTTTGATCTTATGGTCTCGACCAGAAGAAGTTCGACATTTTGAAACTTTGAAATTTAGAAGTAGACCCATTTTATATATACATATACACACACACACACACACACACACACACACACATATATATATATATATATATATATATATATATATATATATATATATATATCTACACACATGAAGTAGCCCAAAATCCCACTTACTTGGCTTTCAAAAGACCAAGACGAAAAACCCGAAACTCCAGAAGACCAACCGCTCAGAACACTGACAGATCACTACGGGTAAGTAACTGCTTGGGCAGCATGTTAAACTTTTCCCCTTACTTCTGTGGTAGTGTGATCTTGGTATATTTAGTTAGGAGGGTGCAGGGGGCAAAGCCCCCCCCCCCACATGCGTAGGTTTTTTTTGCTTCAGTTTTGGTGTATATGCGGGGTTGGGCAAGAGGTTATTTACCCGTACTGATCTGTTGGTGTTCCGAGCGGTCAGTCTTCTGCAGTTTCGGGTTTTTCGTCTCCGTCTTTTGGGTTTTGGTCTACTGAATTAGACCCATGTGTGTGTGTGTGTGTGTGTGTGTGTGTGTGTGTGTGTGTATATATATATATATATATATATATATATATATGTATATATGAGAAAACAAACAAAATCCCAACTTGATATATCAACAAAACAGACCCAACAGGAAGATACAGCCAGTACTCCACTCCAAACGACTCAAAGCCAGTAAAACTCCAAAATCGAGCACGATATATTCAAGAAGAATTTTATTAACGTTAGCGCTTTCACAGGTAGCCCTGCTTCATCAGACGTTACAAATAAATCATCTCCATGCAGCATTATATACCAAATTTTAAAATACATCATTTCCTGTTCAACCTCACTTCCTATTAAAGTAAGATAAACTCTACCTTAAAGTGATACTAATCCTATAAACATCAGCCACACACATAAACTAAATTAAAAAACTAGATACTTTCAAAACTAATATCTGACCAACATAATAAAATCCTTCATCAAACATACAATATATTTATATATATATTATCTATTATCTATTATCTATATATCTAGTTTTTTAATTTAGTTTATGTGTGTGGCTGATGTTTATAGGATTAGTATCACTTTAAGGTAGAGTTTATCTTACTTTAATAGGAAGTGAGGTTGAACAGGAAATGATGTATTTTAAAATTTGGTATATAATGCTGCATGGAGATGATTTATTTGTAATGTCTGATGAAGCTGGCATACCTAGCCAATCTAATAAAATTCTTCTGAATATATCACTATTTGATTTACTGGCTTTTATGGAGTGGAGTACTGGCTGTATCTTTCTGTTGGATTTTGTTGATATATATATATATATATATATATATATATATATATATATGGGTCTACTTTGTTTTATTGAATCTCATTTCACTGAATTTCATATCACCACCACTTTGCTGAAAACCCAAATTACTGAAAACTCATTTCACTGAACTGCAGTTAGTATATGTATATATGGCACTGTGTAGAGTAGTGTAAGGCAAGTAAAGGTATATGCCCTTTTCCCCACTGTAGTGCAATTCTGGAGTTAGTATATATAGGTGGGAGTTGGGGAGTGTGGGGGCATAGCCCCTGCATTGAGGGAGTGGGAGCATATTCCCCCACTAAGTTTGAGTAGATATTGTCTTCTGGAGAGAGGTAGTCACTGGTGTTGCAACTATGCATGTCTTTTGTTTAAAATGTATTGTTTTGAGGTTTTTGGTAAAATACAATATAAAAAAGTTTGGGGGTTATGCTCCCCACATCCTCCAATGTGGGGGGGGCACCCCTCCAACACCCCACCTAAATATATATATATATATATATATATATATATATATATACACATATACAGTAACTCCAGGATCGCACTACAGTGGGGAAAAGGGCATATCTCTTACTTGCCTTACATTACTCTACACAGTGCCATATATACTAAGTTCAGTTTAGTGAAATGAGATTCAGTGAAATGAGTTTTCAGCAATTTGTTTTTTCAGGGAAGTGGTTGGGGTCAAATGAAATTGAGTGAGGTGAGATTCAACGAAACAAAGTAGACTTATGCATATATATATATATATATATATATATATATATATATATATATGCCCTCTTAGTAAAAAAGTCTGCATATCATTGCTGGAGCCTTCCTGTGTCCTGAAAGAGTACACTTCAAACTATCTGGAGATATACAGAGCTGAGTATATTTTTTCTGGAACTTCAGAGTTGTGTACTGGTAATTGTTGTTTGACTAATTTTATATCATTGCTGGCTGACTTCAGAGTTGTACACTGTTATTTTTGCTTCACTGTATAGTTTTTCAGATCTCTGCTGAAGGTGTCTCTATCCACCATCCCTATTTCTGTCTTGTTGTTTAAATTTGGAGGCTTTTGCAGTTGCCCACTGAAGATTTGATCTGGGACACTCCCCCCCAGTCCCATCTCTTTACCTCATTCTACCTAATAGACTCCTTCTGCATTGTTTTAGTCATTTTTAATTTTATTGCATTTTTTAAACTGTTTGGTCTAACATTGCTACATACTCAAGTGTGCTAGCTTGCTCTGCATTTGAATTGTTTTGACTGCTGTTTTAGCTACTTTTCTGTATATATATATAAAAAAAAAAAATACCTTTCCTGTAACTAGTATAGTCCAGATTCAGATTTGCTGTATCCAGGACTGTATGTAAGCTTCTGAGCCCCCCCCCCAAGCTTTGTGTGTTGGATGGAAGCCTTCTAGATTATCAGTGGGAGTGGTAAGCACTAGGTAACCTATCTACCACATAAGGAGTGGTTCTGGCCCAGAAATTGTAGTTACTGGCCGTTTGGGCAGTTTTTCCATCTCTCTCAACTTTCTGATTTAAAAGCCCACATTTGCACTTGTTTCCCCTTTCCTGTAACTAGTTTAGTCCAGATCACTGATTCTTACTTTTTAGCACTTGAATTTGCTTATTCGTGATCAGCACTTGTTCAGAACTTGTAAGCACTAAATAACCTACGAATTACTACAGCACTCAAACGTCCTTATTACCTAGAGGAAAACAGTTTTGGTACTTACTTTCCTCACTTGCTTAGAGAAAAACAGCTTTTGTTACTCGCTTTCCTCACTTATCTAGAGGAAAATAGTTTTTTTATTCAGGCATGTCCAAGAGTCAGCTGTCAGTGTTTTCTCCTGTCTGTCTGATGAGTCTGGGCATCTTGGGGCAATGTAGAAATTGCCTCATGTACACAGACAACCCTCTCCTCCTACCACCCAACACTACAACCTGTGAGAGATGCACTTATCTAGCCAAACTGGAGGTAAAGCTCTCTCCAATCAAGACTGAACTTGACAGTCAAGAGGAGAAGGTAAACACTTGCACCACACCACACTCATCACATAGTCTCATTAAATCTACACCACCAAAATCCACACATAAAACACCAAAAACATTAGCGGAGGCTCTCAATAATAATCTGCTCAAGCAACAGAGACCTCCAAAGCAGAAATGCAAGCAACCTCCACCCCCTCAACACAACCCAAATGACACATTGCCTGCAGACTCAGTGTGCCACTCAACCACAGCCAATAAGGCAAAACAACGTACCCAACACACTAGTCATAGGCAACTCTATAGTCAGGCACACTGATGTCCCACTCACCAGGCTAAACAAGGAGAAGGTTACTGTCAGCTGCCTGTCGGGTGCTAGGATCCACCACATAACCCACGCACTCAGGTCACTCCACAACAAGTACAAATATGACTCTGTCATTGTCCATGTTGGTGTGAACAACCTGAGACGTACCTCCCTGGACTACATGAAAAGAGACATGGAAGAGCTCTCCAATCTTGTAGCCCAGGCAGGTATGACCCTAGCCCTGAGTAGCATTCTGCCATCACCAAGAATGATGCCGCAGTACAAGGACAAAATGATTGACTTCAACAATTGGCTAAGCTTCTGGTGCCATTCTAAAGGGATCCAGTATCTGTCTGCCTGGGATGACATGGTCAACAGACCACAATGCTTTGCCAGAGATGGCCTGCACCTGTCACCCCTGGGATTCCGGATACTGGCTAAGGTTCTTGCCGCCCCTATAGTGCCTTTTTTAGGTAAGGTTCAAATGACAAATTCACCACTATAACAGGAACAGGCAAGGAAAAACTGAGGGTGATGCTACTCAATGCTAGAAGTCTAAATCTCAAAATGGACTCACTCGAGGCACTCCTTAAAATGGAGAACATCGTTATCTGTGCAGTGACTGAGACCTGGTTCAAGGCTTTAGAGAGCACCCCTGCACTACCAGACTATAACTCATACCACACTTTTCGGCCATGTAACCTGGACCGGAACACCAATGGCGGAGGTGTGTCCATATTCATTAAGGATATCCACACCTCCAGGCTAGTTGCTCAGCATAATGCAGCCAAGGTTATCCAAGTGCAACTAACTCTGGGCAAAACTGCAATCCAAATTGTAGCTTGCTACAGATCATCCACCATGCCCCAGGATTCCCACTCCTCTTTTCTTGATGTATTGGAAAATATTACGGTTCAACCAAACACTCTAATAATGGGCAATTTCAACTACCCCACCATTAACTGTGAAAACTACTCATGTACCAACTCCTTCACTCAACGCTTTCTGGAATTCATAAACTCCAATGCCTGGATCAACTTATCCACACCCCCACCAGGGGCAACAATATCCTAGATCTAGTCATTATCAATATGAGTGACCGGTGTTCCACACCTGAAGTCAACGCCTCATTGGTCCGATCCGACCATAAGCTAATTACCCTAGATATCCACATCACCTCCACCCCCAATTAAGGAAACCATGATAAAAAATTTCTCCAAAGCCAACTTCATGCTTCTTAAGACAGAAGTGGTGAACTTCATGACACCCATGCAGATGGACAATGGCGTTACGACTACTGAATCCTACATAATTGCACTTTATAAGCACTCACATGAGTGCATGGATTGTGCTATCCCAAACAGAACCAAGACACTATCCTCCAAAAAAAGGAAGCCAATCTGGTGGTCCCCTGCCATAAACAAACTGTACAATAGAAGGAAGAAACTCTTGCAAAAGAGAGTAAAATCCCATGAGTAGAGGAGCTCCCTGGTCAACCTCAGTAAGAAGTTGCGATCCCTGATAAAATCCTCCAAAGCTAGTTATGAAAACAAAATCGCCACTGATTCTAAAGACAACCACAAAGCATTCTATAGCTATGTCAAGAATCTCAATGGCAACATTCAAATCTGCTCTGAGTTACAGCACAATGGCACTAAATATACAGACCCAACTGATATTGCCAACAT
>NC_056747.1:733202695-733207695 GCF_019279795.1 Protopterus annectens
TCTTCTGGAGAGAGGTAGTCACTGGTGTTGCAACTATGCATGTCTTTTGTTTAAAATGTATTGTTTTGAGGTTTTTGGTAAAATACAATATAAAAAAGTTTGGGGGTTATGCTCCCCACATCCTCCAATGTGGGGGGCACCCCCCAAAACCCCACCTGAATATATATATATATATATATATATATACATATACAGTAACTCCAGGATCGCACTACAGTGCGGAAAAGGGCATATACCTCTTACTTGCCTTACATTACTCTACACAGTGCCATATATACTAAGTTCAGTTTAGTGAAATGAGATTCAGTGAAATGAGTTTTCAGCAATTTGTTTTTTCAGGGAAGTGGTTGGGGTCAAATGAAATTGAGTGAGGTGAGATTCAACGAAACAAAGTAGACTTATGCATATATATATATATATATATATATATATATATATATATATATACCCTCTTAGTAAAAAAGTCTGCTGGAGCCTTCCTGTGTCCTGAAAGAGTACACTTCAAACTATCTGGAGATATACAGAGCTGAGTATATTTTTCTGGAACTTCAGAGTTGTGTACTGGTAATTGTTGTTTGACTAATTTTATATCATTGCTGGCTGACTTCAGAGTTGTACACTGTTATTTTTGCTTCACTGTATAGTTTTTCAGATCTCTGCTGAAGGTGTCTCTATCCACCGTCCCTATTTCTGTCTTGTTGTTTAAATTTGGAGGCTTTTGCAGTTGCCCGCCCCCACTGAAGATTTGATCTGGGACACTCCCCCCCCCAGTCCCATCTCTTTACCTCATTCTACCTAATAGACTCCTTCTGCATTGTTTTAGTCATTTTTAATTTTATTGCATTTTTTAAACTGTTTGGTCTAACATTGCTACATACTCAAGTGTGCTAGCTTGCACTGCATTTGAATTGTTTTGACTGCTGTTTTAGCTACTTTTCTGTATATATATATATATATATATATATATAAAAAAAAAAAATACCTTTCCTGTAACTAGTATAGTCCAGATTCAGATTTGCTGTATCCAGGACTGTATGTAAGCTTCTGAGCCCCCCCCCCCAAGCTTTGTGTGTTGGATGGAAGCCTTCTAGCTTATCAGTGGGAGTGGTAAGCACTAGGTAACCTATCTACCACATAAGGAGTGGTTCTGGCCCAGAAATTGTAGTTACTGGCCGTTTGGGCAGTTTTTCCATCTCTCTCAACTTTCTGATTTAAAAGCCCACATTTGCACTTGTTTCCCCCCTTTCCTGTAACTAGTTTAGTCCAGATACGGATTCTTACTTTTAGCAC
This sequence comes from Protopterus annectens, assembly GCF_019279795.1. NCBI lineage: Eukaryota > Metazoa > Chordata > Ceratodontiformes > Protopteridae > Protopterus > Protopterus annectens. The sequence goes on from NC_056747.1 coordinate 733,203,986, forward strand.
TTGAATTTGCTTATTCGTGATCAGCACTTGTTCAGAACTTGTAAGCACTAAATAACCTACGAATTACTACAGCACTCAAACTTCCTTATTACCTAGAGGAAAACAGTTTTGGTACTTACTTTCCTCACTTGCTTAGAGAAAAACAGCTCTTGTTACTCGCTTTCCTCACTTATCTAGAGGAAAATAGTTTTTTTATTCAGGCATGTCCAAGAGTCAGCTCTCAGTGTTTTCTCCTGTCTGTCTGATGAGTCTGGGCATCTTGGGGCAATGTAGAAATTGCCTCATGTACACAGACAACCCTCTCCTCCTACCACCCAACACTACAACCTGTGAGAGATGCACTTATCTAGCCAAACTGGAGGTAAAGCTCTCTCCAATCAAGACTGAACTTGACAGTCAAGAGGAGAAGGTAAACACTTGCACCACACCACACTCATCACATAGTCTCATTAAATCTACACCACCAAAATCCACACATGAAAACACAAAAACATTAGCGGAGGCTCTCAATAATAATCTGCTCAAGCAACAGAGACCTCCAAAGCAGAAATGCAAGCAACCTCCACCCCCTCAACACAACCCAAATGACACATTGCCTGCAGACTCAGTGTGCCACTCAACCACAGCCAATAAGGCAAAACAACGTACCCAACACACTAGTCATAGGCAACTCTATAGTCAGGCACACTGATGTCCCACTCACCAGGCTAAACAAGGAGAAGGTTACTGTCAGCTGCCTGTCGGGTGCTAGGATCCACCACATAACCCACGCACTCAGGTCACTCCACAACAAGTACAAATATGACTCTGTCATTGTCCATGTTGGTGTGAACAACCTGAGACGTACCTCCCTGGACTACATGAAAAGAGACATGGAAGAGCTCTCCAATCTTGTAGCCCAGGCAGGTATGACCCTAGCCCTGAGTAGCATTCTGCCATCACCAAGAATGATGCCGCAGTACAAGGACAAAATGATTGACTTCAACAATTGGCTAAGCTTCTGGTGCCATTCTAAAGGGATCCAGTATCTGTCTGCCTGGGATGACATGGTCGACAGACCACGATGCTTTGCCAGAGGTGGCCTGCACCTGTCACCCCTGGGATTCCGGATACTGGCTAAGGTTCTTCCTGCCCCTATAGTGCCTTTTTTAGGCAAGGTTCAAATGACAAATTCACCACCATAACAGGAATAGGCAAGCAAAAACTGAGGGTGATGCTACTCAATGCTAGAAGTCTAAATCTCAAAATGCACTCACTCAAGGCACTCCTTAAAATGGAGAACATCGATATCTGTGCAGTGACTGAGACCTGGTTCAAGGCTTTAGAGAGCACCCCTGCACTACCAGACTATAACTCATACCACACTTTTCGGCCATGTAACCTGGACCGGAACACCAATGGCAGAGGTGTGTCCATATTCATTAAGGATATCCACACCTCCAGGCTAGTTGCTCAGCATAATGCAGCCAAGGTTATCCAAGTGCAACTAACTCTGGGCAAAACTGCAATCCAAATTGTAGCTTGCTACAGATCATCCACCATGCCCCAGGATTCCCACTCCTCTTTTCTTGGTGTACTGGAAAATATTACGGTTCAACCAAACACTCTAATAATGGGCGATTTCAACTACCCCACCATTAACTGTGAAAACTACTCATGTACCAACTCCTTCACTCAACGCTTTCTGGAATTCATAAACTCCAATGCCCTGGATCAACTTATCCACACCCCCACCAGGGGCAACAATATCCTAGATCTAGTCATTATCAATATGAGTGACCGGTGTTCCACACCTGAAGTCAATGCCTCATTGGTCCGATCCGACCATAAGCTAATTACCCTAGATATCCACATCCTGCCTCCACCCCCCATTAAGGAAACCATGATAAAAAATTTCTCCAAAGCCAACTTCATGCTTCTTAAGACAGAAGTGGTGAACTTCATGACACCCATGCAGATGGACAATGGCATTACGACTACTGAATCCTACACAATTGCACTTAATAAGCACTTACATGAGTGCATGGATTGTGCTATCCCAAACAGAACCAAGATGCTATCCTCCAAAAAAAGGAAGCCAATCTGGTGGTCCCCTGCCATAAACAAACTGTACAATAGAAGGAAGAAACTCTTGCAAAAGAGAGTAAAATCCCATGAGTAGAGGAGCTCACTGGTCAACCTCAGTAAGAAGTTGCGATCCCTGATAAAATCCTCCAAAGCTAGTTACGAAAACAAAATCGCCACTGATTCTAAAGACAACCACAAAGCATTCTATAGCTATGTCAAGAATCTCAATGGCAACATTCAAATCTGCTCTGAGTTACAGCACAATGGCACTAAATATACAGACCCAACTGATATTGCCAACATCCTGGCAGATAGGCTCAGTGCTGACTTTACCCCCCTCTCACCCCCTAAAGAGCCCATCTCTATACTGGAAGAATGCAAAGTTCCTGTAATCACGGCTGCACAGGTAAAAACCACACTCTCCAAAGCACTCTCCAAAGCCAAGAACACAGCATCCCCCCCCTCCCCCCCAAAAGGACCCCCTCCCCAAAAGGAGATATCTATATCAGCGATTGCAGCCCCCAAACATCTCCAACGCCCAAGTGAGAACTGCTCTCTCCAGCAAAAACACAGCATCCATGGGACCTGATGGTGTCCCCGCTGTGTGCTCCACGAACTCAACGAGGAATTAAACCCACAGCTAGGACAGCTGTTTAATCATAGTCTTACCTCTGGATACACTCAGGGAGTGGCGCACTGCAACTGTGGTCCCACTTCACAAAGGCGGTGCCTCCACCGACCCTGGAAATTACCGCCCATTAGCTTGACAAGCCTTATCTGCAAAGCCATGGAGAGGATCATAATGGACCTCATAAATAAAGACATAGGGAATTTGCAGACTTTGGATCCATCCCAGTTTGGCTTTGTCAAAGGCAGATCATGCCTTCTAAACTTGGTTGACTTCCGAAACAGTCACCAAAGCCATTGATGAGGGAAAGGCAGTCCATACAGCCTACCTCGATCTGGCGAAGGCCTTCGATACAATACCCCACTCGGGTATCATTGAAAAACTAATCAGCTTAAATGTTAACCCATACATCACAAGATGGGTTGCAAACTGGCTGAGTGACAGAACCCACAGGGTCAGAGTTGCTGGCACCATGTCAGACTCAAAGCCTGTCACAAGTGGTGTACCACAGGGCTCAGTCCTGGGCCCACTCTTGTTTGGCATCTACTTTTCAGTACAAGCAAACACAGGAGGGTTATGGCTGACAAAGTTTGCAGATGACTGCAAACTGCGCCATAGTAGAAAACACATCTGACACAGATATCCTTCAGAAGGGTCTCACAGAAACGGATAACTGGTGCCAGAGCCATGGCCTAAAGTTAAATGCCAAAAATGCATAGTCATACCCTTGGAAAAAACAAGGTTACCCCTAGCTACCAAATAGGTGGCAATCCACTGAGCACAGAAGAAGTTATCAGGGACCTGGGGACCCAGGTTGATAGTAGTCTGTCATTCGACACCCATGTAGCTAAAGTAGTTAGGAAGACCTTCTACATTGCCCACCTTATCATGAAGGATTCTCATCTAGATCAAGGGAGGTCATAGTCTCCCCTATACTCATCACTCATCAGACCAATGATTGAGTACAATGCCCCATTCGAATGTATCTGACCCGACACTTGCAGCAGCTGGAGAG
>NC_056747.1:733212695-733307695 GCF_019279795.1 Protopterus annectens
TCACCTCTGAGTAGGCGATACGCGACAGAGTAGAGCTGGAGTTTTTTGAGACGGTCTGCGTATGGCATCTGTTTGAGGCCAGTAATCCTCTTAGTGAGGTATTTCTGTGGCCTTTGCAATTGTTGTAAGTGTCTTGTGAGATGCATGCCACATGGGGCATTGTACTCTATAATGGGTCTGATGAGGGATGAGTAGAGAGGAACAGTGGCCTCCTTTTTTCTAGAGGAGAACCCTTTTGTGATGAGGTGTGCCATGTAGAAGGATTTCCTGACTACTGTGGTGATGTGGTTATCAAAGGAGAGACTACTGTCCACCTGTGTCCCAAGTGTTTAGTGAGTTACCACCTAAGTGGTAGTTCATGGGTACCAAGTTTTTCCCAAAGGGGATGACAGCGCACTTCTTGGCATTGAGCTTGAGGCCATGACTTTGACACCAATTATCTGTCTCTGTGAGGACCTTTTGTAGAATGTCTACATCATTAGGCAATTCTGTTATGGAACCAGTTTGCAGTCATCTGCGAACTTTGTTAGCCAAAGACCTTCTATGTTGGCCTGCACTTCAGAGAAGTAGATGCCGAACAGGAGAGGACCCAGGACCGAACCCTGTGATACTCTACTCATCACTGGTCTGAGGTCGGACTTGGAGTCGACTACTTTTACTGTGTGGGTTCTGTCAGTGAGCCAGTTGAACACTCATCTTGTGACATAGGGATTTATGCCCAGTTTAGTGAGTTTATCTATAATTCCAGAGTGGAGGATGGTATGAAAAGCCTTGGCGAGATCAAGATAGGCTGCGTGCACTACCTTGCCCTCATCTATGGCTCTAGTGACTGCTTCAAAGAAGTCAGTCAAATTTAGTAGACATGATCTACCTTTTACAAACCCAAACTGAGTGGGGTCCAGGGTTTGGAGGTTACCTATGTCTTTGCTTATAAGTTCCAAGATGATACGTTCCATGGTCTTGCAGACCAGGCTCATTAGGCTAATGGGGCGGTATTTTCCGGGGTCTGTGTTGGCACCCCTTTGTGGAGCGGGATAACCGTCACTGTGCACCATTCATTAGGCATATAGCCTGAAGTGAGGCTATGATTGAACATGGTACTTAGGTGGGGTGCCAGGTCATTCTGTAGTTTGTGCAGTACACAGCTTGGTATGTTGTCTGGTCCCATAGATGCTGTGTTCTTGGCTTTGGAGAGTGCGGTCTTTACTTATACATCCATAATTACAGGGGCTTTGCATTCTTCTGGTATTAAGATGGGCTCATTGGAGGGTGAGAGCGGGGTAATGTTAGCACTGAACCTATCTGCCAGTATGTTGGCAATATCGGTTGGTTCTGTATATTTAGTGCCATTGTTCTGTAGCTCAGAGCAGATCTGAGTGTTGCCATTGAGATTCTTGACATAGTCTTTAGAATCACTGGAGATATTTTCATCACTGGCTTTGGAGGATTTTTATGAGGGATCTCAGCTTCTTCCTGAGGCTGACCAGGGAGTTCCTCCGATCTTGGGATTTTACTCTTTTTTTGCAACAGCTTCTTCCTTGTGTTGTAGAATTTGTTTATGGCAGGGGACCTCCAGATTGGCTTCCTTTTTTTGGAGGATAGCATCCTGGTTCTGTTGGGGATGGCACGATCCATGCACTCGTTTATATGCTTATACAGTGCATTTGTGTAAGATTCAGCAGTCGTACCTCTGTTTTCCGTCTGCATGGGTGTTGTGAAGTTTGCCACTTCTTTCTTAAGAAGCATGAAGTTGGCTTTGGAGTAGTTTTTTGGAGGTGGTTTCCTTAATGGGGGGTGAGGGTGGGATAAGGATGTCTAGGGTGATTAGCTTATGGTCGGATCTGACCAGCGAGGAGTTGACCTCTGGCATGGAACACCAGTTATCCATATTGGTAATGACCAGGTCCAGGATATTGCTGCCCCTGGTAGGGGGTGTGGACAAGCTGATCCAAGGCACTGGAATTTATTAATTCCAGAAAACGTTGAGCAAATGAGTTGGTACATGAGTAGTTTTCCCATTTGATGGTGGGGTTGTTGAAATCGCCCATAATTAAGGTATTGGGTTGTACCTTAATATTTTCCAGTATCTTAAGAAATGAAGAGTGGGAATCCTGGGGCATGGTGGGGGATTTGTAACAAGTTACAACCTGGATTGCAGTCTTGTCCAGTGTTAGTTGCACTTGGATAATTTTGGATGCATTATGTTGAGCAACTAGCCTGGAGGTGTGGATATCCTTAATGAATATGGACACGCCTCCGCCTTCAGTGTTTCAGTCCAGGTTAGGTGGCCAAAAAGGTGTGGTATGAATTATAGCCTGGTAATGCAGGGGTGCTCTCTGGAGCCTTGAACCAGGCCTCTGTCACTGCACAGATGTCGATGTTCTCCATTTTAAGGAGTGCCTCGAGTGAGTGCATTTTGAGGTTTAGACTTCTAGCATTGAGTAGCATTACCCTCAGAGTTTGCTTGCTTGTACATGTTACGGTGGTGAATTTAGCATTTGAACCTTGCCCAAAAAAGTCACTATAGGGGTGGCAAGAGCCTTGGCCAGTATCCGGAATCCCAGGGGCAGCAGGTGCAGGCCATCTCTGGCAAAGCATCGTGGTCTGTCGACCATGTCGTCCCAAGCAGACAGATACTGGATCCCCGCCTTAGAATGACACCAGAAGTTTAGCCAATTGTTGAAGTCAATCATTTTGTCCTTGTACTGTGGTATCATTCTGGGTGATGGCAGGATGCTACTCAGGGCTAGGGTCATACCTACATGGGCTACAAGATCCGAGAGCTCCTCCATGTCTCTTTTCATGTAGCACAGGGAGGTACATCTCAGGTCATTCACACCAACATGGACAATGACAGAGTCATATTTGTACTTGTGGAGTGACCTGAGTGCATGCGTTATGTGGTGGATCCTGGCACCCGACAGGCAGCTGACAGTAACTTTCTCCTTGTTTAGCCTGGTGAGTGGGACATCAGTGTGCCTGACTATAGAATCACTATGTCTAGTGTGTTGGGTACGTTGTTTTGCCTTATGGGCTGAGGTTGAATGGCACACTGATTTTGTGGACTATGTGTCATTTGGGTAATGTTGAGGGGTGGTGATTGTCTGCGTTTCAGCTTGGGAGGTCTCTGTTGCTTGGGCAGAATTTTATTGAGAGCCTCCACGAATGTGGGTGTGTGCTTTGTGTTTCTATGTGTGGGTTTTGGTAGTGTGGGTTTTGAATTACTATGTGTTGAGTGTGGTGTGATGCAGGTGTTAACCTTCTCCTCTTGACTGTCTAGTCCAGTCTTGGCTGGAGAGAGCTTGGCTTCCAGTTTGGCTATATAAGTGCATCTCTCACAGGTTGTAGTGTTGGGTGGTAGGAGAGGGTTGTTGGTATACATGAGGCAATTACTACATTGCCCCAAGAAGCCCAGATTCATCAGGTGGACAGGAGAAGACACCAGGAGCTGACCTATGGACATGCCTGGATAGGTGTTTATTAATTTAAATACTAAGAACTGTTTTCCTCTTGACACGTGAGGAAAGTCGAGTGCTGTAGTAATTTGTAGATTATTTAGTGCTTACAACAAGTGCTGAGCACAAGGAAACAGTTTTGAGTGACGAAACTAAAAAAATGGCTAGTTCTAGCTAAAACTAGCTAGTTTTAGCACCAATCCCAAGAAGAGAAACAGGCCACGTCCTGTTTGGTGATCCACAGTCTTGTCCCAGATGATCCAAAGGTCTGCAGGCTTGTAGCCTTTTTCTGGTAAATGCCTCGAATAGCAACCAGACCAATCAGGTATGTTAAGCACAGACACTCACTCTCCAACCAGAAAGAGTCAGGCATCAATGCACTCTGCTCCTACTCTCACCAGGATCAGAATATAAGCACAGATTCCAAGCTGTCACCTGTAAAGCAGTTATTAAGCTTTCTTGTGATCAGCAGTCTCCAGGAAATAATGTACCTGCACTCCTTCTCTCACCAGGATAAAACAGAAGCACTAATCCCAAGATGACTATTGAGAGGCAGAATGTGGGCTATCCAGTAACTGGTGGTCTTGCAATAGATGCTTAAAGGTAATTTGAAAAAAATGGTTTATCCTAAACACTGCAGTGTGCACTGGAGGAGTTAGTTGTGAAAGTGGGTAACTTAATTTTTACCTGTCTAAATGTTAAGTTTTTAGTGGAGAGTCACTATTTTTAAAACAGCAAGATAGATTGGAAGGGGGTGGTCACTTTTGTATTCTGGTACTACGGAATACAGTAGGATGGCCAATTAATTTAAATAGTTAAAGGGGAGTGATTTCACAAAATGATAATTTTGTGCTTACTCACACCAGCCAGTAAAAGCAGAGAGGAAATGAGATATATGGTCAAATTAACATAAGGGGCCGGCATCTAGAAAGAGTGGTGTTTAAGAACACAACAGTAATCAGGTGGGAACATTTTTTGTTGGACTCACAAGAGACAGAGCTGTGGTCTCTTTTCAAGTTTTAGTATGCAGTTAAAAGCAGAATACAAGTAAAACAAAGTGTAAAGAAAACAAATCACAGTATACAAAATAGAAAAAGGCACTAAAGTAATACAAAACACAACAAATAAAAAGCAAACTAACCTTTCCCTCACAGAAAACTGTAGCAGAATCTGGGAGAGCCTTTCCAGTAAATGGGAAAGAGAGAGAGAGGGACGAGAATGACCATAGGAACATTATTTCCTGTGGACTGTTGATTATTGGAAAGCCTAATAACTGCTTCATAGGTGCCAGTTTGGAATTTGTGCTTATATGTTGATCCTGGTGAGAGAAGAAGCAGAGTGCATAGATTCCTGACTCTTTCTAGCTGAGAAGTTAGAGTCTATGCTTGATCTTCCTGGTTGGTCTGGTTGCTATTTAAGGCATCTATCAGGAAAAGGCTACAATGAGCCTACAGACCCTTACATCATCTGGGACAAGACTGTGGATCACCAAACAGGCTGTGACCTGTTTCTCATCTTGGTATTGGTGCTACTGTTTGGCTTCTGGTGAGAGAAGAAGCAAAGAAGCATTGTATCTCAGCAGAGTGAGGCTGTGGTGAGACCAACACTAGTAGTAGTCAGGCAGTAGCCATTCAGGTGACTCCCCTCTTCTCATCATTCTTCACAAGCTAATTCTTTCTTTTCAGTAAGTACTGCTTGATTTGCTTCTACTGCGGTGGTGGTGCTGCGGTAGCGTTGTCGCCTCACAGTTAGACATTGCCCGTTCGACTCTCATTTAGAGTGTCTTCTGTGTAGCGACATGCGTGAATGGGCGTTCCTTCATTGAAGGTTGTTCATTAGGCCCGGCAAGCCAGTATGTAAAAATCTACTGCCAATCATTAGCGGACCGGAGTTCCGCTGTGGCGACCCCTAACCGGGAAAAGCCGAAAGACACAAACTGCTTGATTTGCATCTAACATCAGAATAGCTCTCTAAATACTTTATAAGTCATCTGGCTCTACTTATTAGTTTCCCCTCAAGTGTTTGGCAGTGTCCTGTATAGCCACAGACACCTTGAGTTGACATTCTTGCTGTAAAAGCACCATTGAAATTTTACCAAAACTTGGTTACACACAGAACAACTAGCTTGCAGTGACAAGAACTGCTGTCAGAGTTGCAAGCTAGATACTCCTGACATTACTTTATATTCTCAAACCAACTGCCTAATCAATAAAAAAGTTGCCATGGATATAAACTTTCCCAGTAATTCCGTTACCAGCTTGGAGGATATAGGCATCCTGAAGCAATGAAGAAACTGACTCATTTTTACTGATAACCAGTTAATTCTAAAACAAACTGATATGGTATGTAAGATATTTATTTACACAATGTCAATGGAGGCAAAGCTCTCACAAAAAAGCACTCCTAACGTCAGTAAGGATGTCAGTAGTACACATGCTGCATCAATCACGCACAATTCAAAGCATACACATAGACTCACATATGGTGAGGCATTTAACTGTAACCTTCCTTAACCCCAAAGAGCTCCTAGACAAAGTACACATAACAAACACCCTCAGCTACCCTGAACGCATTCTTTCAAAACAACAATCACATCAACACATACAGCCATATCTCATGGAGCCTCTTCTTTTAAGCCCATAAGGCAAGCCACCACACAATCCAGCATTCTAGTCATGGGAGAATCCACTGTGAGACACATTGATATCCCTGTCTCCAGGCTGAGTAAGGAGAAAGTCACAGTCAGTTGCCTATCAGAGGCCAGGATCCACCACATTATGCACACACTCATGTCTTTGGACCACAAGTACCAGTATGACTCAGTCATAGTCCATGTGGGTGTAAATGACCTGAGATGTACCTCCCTAGACCATATGAAGAGAGACATCATGGAACTCTTGGAATATGTGTCCCAGGCTGGTATGAGCCTGGCATTGAGCAGCATTTTACCTTCTCCAAGGATTATGCTATAGTATGAACAAAAGATGACTGACTTTAATAATTGGCTTAGTTTCTGGGTGATTCTAAGGGGATGCAGTATTTGTCAGCATGGAAGAAGATGGTCAACAGACCATGCTGCTTTGCCAGGGATAGTCTGCACCTCTCCCCTCTAGGCTTTCAAATATTAGGTAAAACGTTGTCCTCCCCATAGTGCCTTTTTTAGGCAATACCAAACTAAAAGTACTTCTGACGTAGCAAATCAAAACCAAGAAAATCTAAAAGTTTTAGTGCTGAATTCTAGGAGTCTAAATAAAATAACTCCAGTCCCTAGAAGCCCTCTTCACCCTAGAGAATGCTGATGCCTGTGCAGTCACTGAGACATGGCTTAAAACAGTGGACAGCGCACCAACAGTGCAAGGCTATAATGCCTTCCACACATTTAGACCAGCTACTACACATACAGGGGCTAAAGGTGCAGGTGTCTTGATTTACATCAAAAATAAATACACCTCAAACAGTACAATGCACTTGAGCTTCTCCATGTTCAAATCACCATAGGCAAAATCCAATACCACTTCCTTCCAAACTATAGGTCTTCCTCTATGATCCAGGAAGCCCATACCATGTATTTAAACTTATCAAAAATTCTCACCATCCAACCCAATATCATACTTATGGGTGACTTTAATTGCCCCCACTATTAAATGGGAATCATATATGACACTAAATGTACAGGCACAGAGATTCCTGAATTTCATAAACACAAACTCTGTGGACCAGATTGTCAATACGCCAACCAGACTGTGCAACCATACTGGATCTGGTCCTCACTAATATGGGAGAGTGCTGCACACCCATTAGTGTAATGTCTTCTCTTTGGTAAGGTCAGACCACAAAATGGACTCCAAAATAAAACCTGGAACCCCAGCTAACCCTGGAATATTCAGGAACTACTCTAAGGCTACTTTCCTACTATTAAGTGATAACTTGGCAAAATTTCAAGCCTCCATAAATCTGGGAACACTGCTACCTATGCAGAACTGTTCACAGAAACACTATAAAAGCATGCTAATAGTTGCATAGAGGCAGCTGTACCCACCAGGAAGAAGTAGAGAACTAACTCAAAAAAAACCACCCTGGTGGAATCACAATATCAATAGGCTGTACAACAGTAGGAAGAAAAATATGACAAGAATTAGGAGGTGTAGCACCCAGCAGGATAAAAGCAAACCCATCAAATTAAACAAACAACTCAGAGTGCAAATAAAGTCTACCAAAGACACCATTGAGGTAAATTTGGCCTCCCAGGCCAAAGACAACCACAAGACATTCTTTAGCTATGTCTGCAACCTTAAAGGCAGTGCACAACTGTATGCAGAACTCAGCGTAAATGGAGCCACCTATACTGAGCCAGAAGATATAGCAAACCTACTGGCTGACACATTCAGCTACAACTTTACCCCTCTCTCCCCATCAACATTCCCACAGGAAATACCATCAAATATAACTCCCCCTGCTATCACTATGGAACAAGTCCTTAATGCTCTCTCTAAGGCCAAAAATACTGCATCAATGGGCCCAGACAGTACCCCAGGATACCTTCTAAATAGCATGAAACATGATCTATCAGGCCCTCTGGTATTGCCATTTAACTGTTGCCTCCAAACAGGTTTCATGCCTCATGACTGGAGATTAGCAGCAGTCGTCCCTCAGTGCAAAGGTGGGACATCTACAGACCCTGGAAACTACTGACTCTTAAGTTTCACTAGTCTCATATGAAAAGCCATGGAAAAATTATCATGAAAATGATCCAGTAATGACATAGGAAACTTCCAGTGACTGGACCTAACCCAGTTTCATTTCGTCAAGTGCAGGTCAAGTCTAGTCAGCCTAGTGGACTTCTTTGAGAAGGTCACCAAAGCAATGGATGAGGGCAAAATGGTTCATTCTGTCTACCTGAACCTGGACAAGGCATTTGACACAATCCCCGACTTGGGTATTGTTGATAAACTTAAGAGGGAACCCATATGTCACCAGGTGGATAGCTAGCTGGCTCACAGAAAGGACACAAGCAGTTAGAATTGGGGAGCCCATCTTTACAAAGAAGGCAGTCACAAGTGGAACCCCACAGAGATCGGTCCTGGGACCACTCCTTTTTGGCATTTATTTCTCTGAAGTCAAGGCCTCTGGCTGAAAAAATTTGCAGATGATTGCAAATTAGGAGCTGTCATTGAATCGCTCACTGACACAAATATTTTCCAGGAAGGGCTAATACAGACAAACAACTGGTACCAGTGCTATGGACTAAACCTAATACCAGGAAAAGCATAATAGTATCCTTTGGGAAGTCACCACCCCTGGTATGATATTGAGAACACACCTCTAAGAGTTGACCCAGTAGTCAGGAACTTGGGGCACATATAGACAGTAATCTAGCCTTTGACCATCATGTGTCTACAGTAGTGATGAAATCATTCTGTTGTACAACAACTTATAAACAAAAGTTTGGCATCTAGGTCCAAAGAAGTCACTATTCCACTGTATTTGGCATTCATCAGACTTATCGAGTACAATGTCCCCTTTGGTATTTACCTAACCAGGCATATCCAACAAATGGAACATCCACAAAGATTCCTTACTAAAATAATACAGGGCATAAGTAACATGTCCAATGCAGACTGCCTCAAAGGCCGTATCCCTGTATTCTGTCTCCTTCAGATTGTTGAGGGGAGATCTATGCCTGGCATACAAGGTATTGTCAGACTTCACTTTGATGGACCTGCTGCATATACACAAAACAAACAGCACCAGAATTACCAGCTCTAAAGACTTAAACCTTGTCTGTGAAGAGGCTACTCATCCATGTTAAGCAAAGTTCTTCCCTAACCCAATTCAAGTATAACTCGGGCAACTGGATGGGGAACAGGAAATTCATCCCTGGTTTGGCACCTATATCTCTAATGAACACAGGCAACCTGCAAATGGTTCCTCTCCCAGGCCCCTGCTTATAAATGTTTCACCTCCACAGCCCCTGCTTACACTTATTAAGGGTATCAGAACTTGTCAGAGATTTTGGATGCATGCCTAAGCTTAAAATAGCCCTTGTGGTCATTAGCCTAGTAAACAACTATGCATGTATGAAACACTGAAATGTAAAGGTGTTTGCCAGTAGCTACCTCTTCATTAGTTACATATGTCTTTAATGTGTAATTATTCTGTTGACTTTTACTTCCGCAGAGATTGTGTATATTGACTGATATTAGTAGGTTGTAATGACAGAAGTCTGAGTGTTATTTTATGGTTAAAATGTTCTGAAATGGGTAGTTTTTTCATTACTGGTTCATAATTTTGTTTTATTGCTTACAGGAAAAATGTTCAAAACTACAAATTTAAAATGCACTCTAACAAATGGTGCTGTATTATACAAGATATATAATTTAATACAATCAGGAAGGTAAATTAAAGAACACATGCATGTCTGCATGGTTCTTAAAATGTGTGCAAGGAGCCTATGGTTTGAAAACACCTCAAAGCTAAACGTAATCCATCACTGGCCACAGAGGTGCCGGAAACTGTTGAAGGCTTGGGGGGTGGGGGGTGGAGGATGATCTAAAAATGGCAAATTTTTAAAAAGATTTATTCCCTCAATATAGGGTCACTTGGAGTACATTTCAAACTTAGACAATTTCCCTTTTAGTGCTTGAATTAACATTTCCCGATTAGTCTTCCCCATCCCATGGCTGATAATTATATATTAGTCCTAGTGAGAATAAATGTGATCATACTATCAATAATTGAGGAGACCTGTGTAAGGGAAATAGCATTTAGGAACTGCCTCTATCCATTACTGGCACAAGGGGGCAATCCTGGGGTGCATTCTGTGTAGATACCATGACTTGAGTATTTCTGATGCCATTTGACTTGCTGATGTTCAGTAGATCCATCAGTATTGGGTCAGAGGATGCCTTGTATGCTATACACAAGTCACCTCTTGGCACTCTGTAGGATACCAAGTATAGTGATAAGACTTTGAGGTGGTCCATGTAAGAACTATTGTTTAGAGCTTGTATCTTTTTAGTAAGGCATGTCTGTTGGCATTCCAGTTATTGCATGTGTTTGGACAGATACATGCCAAAGTGGGCATTGTACAAAAATGATTGACCTAATGAGGACTTTGTAAAGGGGGACAGTAACATCTCTAGATGTAGTCACAATCAATTTGTTCATAAGCTGTGCAATTTAGAAAGACTATCTTATGACACATGCTGGTCAAAAGTTAGATCACTGCCCACACAAGTTGCCAAATGCCAAACAACTGGGTCAACTCTCAGAAAGGTATTGTCTGTTTGGTAGTTCCATGGGATAGATGACTTCCCAAAGGATACAATAATGTATTTTCAATTCATGATTCTGGCACCAATTACTGTTTGGGACAAACCTTCCTTCATGAATGTTAAGTCATTTGGGGATTCAAAAACTTCTCTTAGCTTGCAGTCATCTCAAACTTAGTCAGTCAAAACCCTTTGGCATTAGCGTCTACTTCCGAGAGGTAGATATCAAATAACACACACACTTCCGAGAGGTAGATATCAAATAACACACACACACACACACACACACACACACACACACGTGTGTGTATATGCATAAAATTCAATACCATTACATGCAAGGACTAAACTATCTGTCCCTCACAATCTTTGAACCCTATAAGGGGCAGAATGATATGTTTTGGAGAAAAATAAACTTTTAGGTGGATGTAGTTATTCTCATTTATTCACCCAGTTTTATTGGGTGAGTAGCTTAATCACAGCTGACCCATTTAGAAACAATAGAGACTCATCATAACTTGTGGACTGTTGGGTAGAAAGACATAATGAAATTTAATACATCATAATTAAATAAAACGGAAACAGTGAGAAGATAGCAGAGAGAGAAATTATATAATCTGCAAGGTGTCGTGCATCTTGACTATAGTGTAATACCAAGTTTCCAGCTATGCAACAATATATTCATATACTCTTCAATTTCTAACAACAGACGCACACAGCTTTATCTCATTATTTCTTTCACACCATTGGAGAACAGTGTTTTTTGTTATGCTGTGGTGCATTTTGTAAGTATCGATATATTTCAGTAGTCAAAAACTTAAGCATTATTCAGAGTGAAAACGAGATAAGCAGAAAGCGACAATGACATAAACTTGTTTGGTCACTTTTATTTGTCAGATCTTCCCACTGGCACAACAAAATGGGAGGGGATTGCAGAGTGCACAGATCAATGCAATTTATAACAATAGTTGCCTTCTTACAAGTAATGTATCTTGAAAACAGTTCAGCTTAATGAAGCCATAATATGTTTAAAAGTATTTAGACTAATGCCTATAAGTCATATGTATAAAGAAATTGTTATATAAGAAGAGTCTGTTTATTTTAAAAATTTTAACATTGTCCCCTAGAGGACTTAATGTTGAGTGCAACTGGAAATGCCTTGTTTAATTTAATTGTTTTATTGTTTAATTGTATAACGGGGAGGGATTTTTTATATATAAGAAGGCTGTTTTTGGTACTTAAGTATTATCGCAACTACATTTTCGCCCTGATGCTGGTTGCTACTCCTTGTGTCAACTGGGACCAATAAAGTATGAGAAAACCTCAAAGACGTGTTTTCTTTAATGTGTTATTGTTTTTAGGATAGTTTTTCACTTCAATGGCTGAAAAAATAAGGTTTGACAAATAGGTTTCCCCACTTACTGCCAGCATCTCAAGATGTCAGTTAAGAAAGTCCAACGTTCCACTTAAAACGCGTTCCGTGTCCTCAGCCTTTGCCCTGAGAATGGAAAGCATCAGGAAAGAAAAGCAAAGCAGTACCCAGTCTAACTTCTTATAAAAGTTATCGGGAAGGGTAGACTGTTAAAACACGCTCTTGGTGGTGGGTTTGTAAAACTAGTAAGGGTTTGCACATGTTAGGATTTCTGGCTAGTGTGCTCAAAAGCAGCTAATTCGTTGGAAGTGTATGTGTGTGTGTGTGTGTGTGTGTGTGTGTGTGTGTGTGTGTGTGTGTGTGTGTGTGTGTGTGTGTGTGTTTCTAACATCGTAAGCTATGACTGCCCACACTCCTTTCAGGCCAACGTATGTATATACAGACAGCCACTGGGATCGCTCGCTGAATTCAATGCTTGATGTCTTTCAAGCACGCTAGCCACAAATCTTCAAATTTTAACCCTTACTTATTTTAAAAAGCCATCACCAACAATAGAAGAGTGTTTTACAGTCTACCCTTCCTGATTACACTTCCTTGTCATTGTTTGAGTAAAAGAGAATAAAGTCCAGCACGTCGGAAAATGTGGTTGCAATAATACGTAAGTACCCTGTTTTTTAAAGATTTTACTCCTGGAACGCTTTGTGAGCCGAGGCACTAGAGTGTTACCCTGAGTAAGATTGTTATTAAAAGTTGGTCAACCTGGTCATTCAGTTTGTCGTGGTTTTGTCTGTCAGTTTGCCTTTGTCTAACTTGATGCTTACATATCTATAAAGTACTTGCTCAGAAGTAAATTACTTATCTAAAAACAACACATCTTGTAGTCATACAGTACAACCTATGACAGACATGCAATTATATTTGTGAACTGTTAGTTTAGTTTAATGCATCCTTGAAATATGAGGTGAGCTAAGTGCAGCAGTCCACGTTTTTGCTGAAGAAGTCTGGAGAAAACCAGAAACCATGTTACATATCAACTTCTCACTGAAAGATATCTGGACAAAGCCATAAATAATGTGGGGACAAAGGCCCAAAAACACACACATTTTTAAGCACTGCTCTTATAACCTGAGAAAACTGATATAATATCAGGCTTTGCATTACCCTTAATTTTCTGAAGGATATGAAGTCTGAAACTTAGATGTTGGCCATAATTTTCTGACTGCAGTCCCCAATGATTTGGCAGAAACTCAACATTATTTTAAGGAGTAGATCAAAAATAAGAGGCAAAAATGTGGACATTCTGTGAAAATCTGTACATTTGGTAGATATGATGAGGGAGGCCTAACATCCGGGATAATTGCAATGTCTGGCATGATTGACATTGATAGAATGTAATCTTCTGTAGTTTTTCCAGAAAACAAATATTTAATGAGGACGGGGCAAATATAAGGCAAAATTGGGGGTTATCCAAACAAGGGGCAGTTGAAATATAGCAGAGTTGTGTGGTAATGCTTACAACACTGCATATTCTGGCTACCCTTCTATTAACTCTAAACACCTGAGCATAGGGCTGTAGAGGAAGATACTAGGCAACCAGTTAGGGTCATACAGGTATACATATAGGTCCATGGGGTTAATCTGTGGCTACCCATCCATTTGTCTAAATTTGCTTTAAATGAGGGCGTAATATTGCCATTCTTGAAGCATAGGTTGAAGTTTATTCCACAGATGGCTTGTGAAAGTGTATTTTAAACAAGTTTTGTTTAATTTGTTGGTGTAGCTTAAGCTTTTTCTTTTTGATTTTTAAGATGCTGTTGACCATGCTAATACAAGACACTTAGGATTGTATTTTTTTGCCATTATGTTTATAAAATTATACTGACAACAGTAAATGTCAGTGTATTAATTAAAACTACAGGGTATCAGACACACACACACACACACACACACACACACACACACACACACACACACACACACACACACACACACGCTTACCTTCTTTTTCAACGAAATGGTCACATGAGCACACATACATTTACATTCTGTCTTGATGGAACTGCTAGCTTAAATTCTGAGCATGAGTGTGGAATATATTTACATCCCTGCTGGCGTGCATGCATGCGATGCACAAAAGGTCCTCCTTAAAGGAGAAGATACTTGCACTGCAGAGTGAATGTTTTTTTTTTTTGTCAACCTGCAGCTGTAAAAGTGGGAGGGCACTCATCCCCCCTTTCCCTATTGTTCTGGTGCCTATGACTGGCCAGAAGCATTTTGTTTGAATGTGGGTTTCAATAGATGTGAATTTCAAGGGCAGAGGAGTTTACTGTTCATGTTAAGTTTGTTTTCATTGTGAGACTGTATTGTTTTGTTTAGCAAATGTCTATCAGTGTTTGTGCTGTAAAATTTGAAAATAAAAGTTTTAAATTAAATCCAAGTATCTATAATCATTGTAGAAGTGTAGAAGAAAATAATATGCATACTGTCAGGTTTGAACAGTGTTTATGGTAACTGGGGAGAAATAGCCAAGCAGTGGGATACTAGAATGCTGAGGGGGTGCTGATCCATTACCCTGCCTGGGGCCCCATTTGACGATGATCTGGCTCTGAGTGAGACTGCAGTGGCTAAGCTTCAAATCACTTAACTTGTCTATTGCTTAGTAACAACCTTATTAATTTATGAACCTACGAAACTTAACTTTGGTTGTCAAGTAAAGGGTGATAAATTACACATTTGGTTCTTCGCCCAGATAGGTAATGAATGCACTGAATGTGGTTATACCATCTCACATAGATTACAAAAATACTTTATTATTTAGAGCACACTTTATAAAAGCTTATATGATATTCAATAGATATTTTTATTTATATATTTTAATTTGTTTACCAGGGTAATACCTCTTAACTGTCTGGGCATTTGCAGAATATCCTGATTTTTTGCCTTGTATTTTTCGTCTGTCCCTCATAAAATTGGTCTGACAAATCATTAATAATTGAGATGGGTAACTAGCCACTTTCTTCTCCTAAGAAGTGATATGCAGACTTGCTGGGGATTAGTACACATAAGCCATCAGCTATTCTCTGTTACATCATCCAGTCATTTCAAGATGTGCACGGCGATCTACACTTTCAGCCTGTTTCACAGCATCCTGCTCCAAAGCTGATTAATTCTAAAGAAATGTGAAAGAAATGTTTTAATTCACCCATTCCAAAATATTGCAGAATTTATCCTATAAAGTCACTGCTGTACTGCGGTGGTGGTGCTGCGGTAGCGTTGTTGCCTCACAGTTAGACGTTGCACGTTCGATTCTCAGTTAGAGCGTCTTCTGTGTGTCGACATGTGTGAATGGGCATTCCTTCATTGAAGGTTGTGTGTTAGGCCCGGCAAGCCAGCACGTAAAAATCTACTGCCAATTATTAGCAGACCGGAGTTCCGCTGTGGTGACCCCTAACCGGGAAAAGCTGAAAGAAGACCAGAAGACCATCCTATAAAGTCACTGCCTTTATATAAAGAAACAAGCACAAAGCAACATTGACGGATAAAGAATATCAAAAGAAACAAAACCATGTAGAAGGAAACATGGTCAATGCCAGCAAAAAGATCAAGTCATCAAGACAAGACCTATGCAGTCACTTTCTGTTCAAATGCTACCAGTTAGACTTGGACCAAGAGATCCGGTGTTGTCAAATTCTAGGCTAATTACAGCTTTGCAATTTAAACCAGCTATTATATAACATTTCAGTAGTCCAAATCAGTCTGTTATATTAATTTGATGAGAAACAGACCAAAAAATATGACGCAAAAATATGAACATTCTGTGAAATTCTACACAATTCAGAAAACAGTACTGTAACTAGCACAGGTTACCTGCCAGAAAGTTATGTAAGGACAGCTAAATAAGATATATATTCAAGCATGCATGCATCTTGTTAAGAAATGGACAGTCTATGAGCTCAGAGTCACTGTGCTGTCTTTGCTCTGTTGATACACACACCATAATATGAACAATGTCTCTCTGAAGGAGATAGGAGAGATTAGCACTGCCAAAAAGTGCGAGTTTCATGATTTTACTTATCAGTTTTAACAATCACAGTGTGACATTAATATTCAACATGAAAGTGCCCGCCCTGTACATCTACATGAATAAGTTAGATCCATCTTCATTCAGTATTCTTTATTCTCAATGGAAGTGGTGATAAAAGCACAGACATTCACTTTCTCCCTATTGATGGACTACAGTTTAGCAAATAAACTAGTCCTAGTCTGTCGCTTGATGTTATCTTACTCGTTAAGAATACAGATCTGCTTGTTTTACATGCAACATTTATCACAAAAAATAATGATGCATCTTTTACAGAAAAGTATGCATGCTTTCTTGTGTAGGCCAGGGATAAGCTACATAGGAGAAATGTGGAGCAAGCAAAGTTTAGGAGTGCAGCTGGGAAGCTTTATGCATGCTGTCAAGTTTGTATTAAGTAGCATTGGCAATATAATGGCTTAGTCTTATGAAAACTGCATTTTATCTGTCATCTGTTTAATTGTAACTGCAATAAAGCAATCAGATTCCAGCAGTATGCCTTTTAACAGCACTGCTCTGATTAAAAAAAAATATTTCAAAGAGGGGAGATGAACCGACAGGTAATCCTTTTTCCGCAGTTATTGAACTGCTATTGGAAACAACCTAAATGAAGAGAAATTGCAACCTTGCTACTACAAGATAAAAAAATGAACACACACCAGTCTAAAAATCCAGAAGAAATTACTTGCAGAAATGTGCAGCAGAATGAAGATGGTCAGTCAGTAGTTAGCTCTAAAAAAGTACTGACTGGAGTAATACAAGCCTAACAAATAAAAAAAAAGAAAATTAATGAATAGGAAGCCAGCACCACCAGCAAATGCAGAATGTAGTAGTTCTGTAAAATACTGTTGGTACAGGGCATATTTAAAGCTACAAAAATGTGATTTTTTATATATATATATATATATGTATATATATATATATATATATATATATATATATATATATATATATATATATATATATATATCTATATCTATAGGTGTACTTCTAAAACCCGACTCTCAGATAAGATACCTGACTTTCAAAATCCTGAGACAAAAATCATGAAAGTTCAGAAACCCGAACAGCGATGTTTACCAGGGTAAGTAAATACGGGGCCAACATGCCCTTGTAGTGCGATCCCAGAGTTGCTATATTTAGTTAAGGGGGGCGTGGGTTTTACTTACCTCAGCATGAGTTTTGTTTACAGTTGGCCACGTATTTACTTAACCTGGCAAACATCGCCATTTGGGTTTCTGAACTTTTGTGATATATTTCGTATATATATATATATATATATATATATATATATATATATATATATATATAAACACATAACTACTCTCTCTTCCCCATGCCTGGTTGTCTTCTGCCATCAGCATTTACCAGTTGCAGCAGAAAATGTACCAGCAAAAGGTAAGGGAAAGCCACATCACAGAACCAGGAAGTCAGTTTGATTTTTTTGTAGTTCTCCCCACCATTCAGACAGTGTCACTCACTATCCAATAAATAGGGTGAAACAATTGCAAGCATGCAAATGTCTGGTGATCCTCAAATTGTTTTGCAGTCTCAGTGAAGGCACTTTATGCAGTATGTGATATACTTTAATTTTCTTTCTTTCTTTTATAAACATCTGACCTTCGTTTATTCCCTGGATCCTAGTGTCAGCCTCCTTCATGCTACCCCCACCACAAAACTGTACTGAAGTGCATAGAGTCATAATGCTTTCTGATGTCCTTGCTGTCAAGGTGTAAAGTGCAATCTCTGTGGGATGAGACATATGTACTAAACCAAATGCACAGATTGTACCCTTTCCCAATAGAATAATTGACAAGGCTCTACACTGGATGTCTGGCATGTAGTTAGAAATGGCACTGACCAGGGAAGGAAAACAAAGCTTTCCCAAATAACAATGCCTTCTGAAGAATATGATCTCTCACCACCACTGTGGTAGTACACCCCCGCCCATGTATATACACACCTCTCAATTTCTTTGCTCAAAAAATTCTGGAAAAAGACAAATAATAGGGGGGCACATGCCCAGAATCAGGGTAATTTTTTTTAAATATTATCCTAATTTGCTTAAAGTTAATACAACAATGGGTTTTGGGAGAGGGTGCATTTTCCAAATAATAGGAAACATGAAATTCTGAAATTTGGAATTATTTGCTGTCTGTAATCCTGAGTGATTTACCAGAAAAAAAAATAAAAGATTAAGAGGGACAGGGGAAAAATATGAGGCAAAGTCAGAAGCATTCTGCAAAGTCAGGGACAGTTGAGACGCACGCTGATATAACCACATGTTAACAGCACTAGTAAGGCTACCACAGAAGGTGCTTGAGCAAAAGGATGTGGGGGACAGAGTAAAAGAAGAAGCATAAAAACATTTCACACAACCTGCTATCTGGACATCAGTATGAAATTAATGCAATATCAAAAGACATGCCTTTGTTTACTGGGCACATCTTTAAACAAGCTATTTAACCTTTTTATTGCTCCGTAACTTTAAAACATTGTTAACCAACAATCATCCATTATCTTATTTATTTCCAGGCCAGCTGGGTTACATATACTTGACAAGATACTATTTATGAACATGACATTGGCTGCAGGAAGCTGGTTCAAGTACATAAAATGTTCTCAACAAAACATTGCCTTGTACAAAGAATGGGTAACCTGTCCCTATTGGTAAAAGGGAAAGCTAATGGATTATATTTGAAATACATCAACAACTAATGACCAAATAATTTTATCCATGTGGTCAGACAGCACATGCAAAAATTAAACACTGCATCAAGGTAAGTAAGGGAAGCAGAGTTACCGGGTTTAAGAATTGTTACTGTTACTTACCAGAGCACAGCCCATGGTCCTGTGAGAAAAGAATGTAGCAAAGAAACACTGAGATTCCTCCATTTCCAGGTTTTGGTTTTGTCTTGTATAACATGCTGGGGGAGAGGAAAACTGCTCAGGACCTTGTGAACAGCTCGGAAAGCCACAGCAAAGCCTAGGACAGACAAGGGTGTGTGCTGCTGAAAATTCATCCTTTGTGGTTATAGGCAACTGCCACCTTAAACCTCTTTCAGCTTTTCTAATGCTGTTTTCAGGGTCTGAAATAACTTGTTTTTAAAACAGAAACAGACCAAACTGGATCTGAGGCAGACACACCTTTTTCACTGAAATATTTTTCTGACTCGTTGATAGCTAGTTAACGTTCATATTTCTAAGGACCAGCCCACTTGTAGTATTTCTGCAAAGCTAGTTTCTGGTAGTAGGCAGATTTTTTTTTCTTTTGTCAAGAGATTGTGCAACATTGAGACTGGACTATACCTATAGACATTTTAACAAGAGCCTCTTTTTAGAAGTAAGTCTTTTTTGTCTTTCCTGTCACTCGTCTTGTGTATTCAAATAAGACAATGAGGCTGGGTATTCATCTAAGTAGTTTATTACACACAAATACATCAGGATGGTTGACTGGAACACTAAACTTAAATGAAATAAGTGCTACACACATCCATGCTTTCACACCGGTTGCTCACTCAAAATGGCACTCTTGCTTGCACGTGCTCAGTACTTATATGCACGTGCCCATGGACTGGAATAGCTCTTAAAGGTACAACACACACTCTGAGCTACATCCTCCCTATTTGACTATTCTGTTCTGCAATGAAAATGACGATTGAATAAGCATGCAAATTATACAAGTATATACAAACAATAATAATCATGTCCAGGTTGCTGCGTATTTAGGATTAGTTCTTGAGATATGACCTGAACTTTTAATATAATAATTAGAACTGGATTTAGCAACAGGGACAGTCACTAGGAATGTTCTTCTTCAGGATTTTCAGGGATACTTTCAGGAACAGGAACAGGCGATGAAATGTTCTCTGGAACAGGAACATTGGCCAAATCACTCTGAGAATTAGAGTCACAATTACAGACAAGATGCTGTAACACTGACTTGGACACCGGTAATAAATGTCTCCGATTCCGCCTGAATTCCATACCTTGTGACTCGATGTACGATCTCGATTCCTCACACAAATGTTTCGCAAGTCCTATTCGGTCAAATCCTTTTGCTGTCTGCTTCCTCACTAGCTGTCCTTTTAACAGATTCAGAGGCTTGCTGGTTTTATCATAGTAGGACTTTTGGGACAAATAATTTTTTAGGAGTTTAGCTTTTACTGCTTTGTTGTTTTTAGCACTTGGAACCAACAAATTCTTAGTGATTGGTAGTGTGGTTTTGGGTTGTCGCGATACTAATCTCTGGGCAGGTGAACCAAGAAGATTGTCGCGAGGAATGTTTCTGAGATTAAGCAGACTGAGAAAAATATCAGTATTGTCACATTTAGACTTTTCCAACAGCTGACTGCGGTGGTGGTGCTGCGGTAGTGTTGTCGCCTCACAGTTAGACGTTGCCCGTTCGATTCTCAGTTAGAGCGTCTTCTGTGTGGCGACATGCGTGAATGGGCATTCCTTCACTGAAGGTTGTGCATTAGGCCCGGCAAGCCAACACGTAAAAATCTACTGCCAATCATTAGCGGACCGGAGTTCCGCTGTGGCGACCCCTAACCGGGAAAAGCCGAAAGACACAAACAAACAAACAAAAGACTTTTCCAACAGCTGTTTTGCACTTTGAACTGCATGTTCAGCCAGGCCATTCGATTGTGGGTATTCAGGACTACTCATAACATGAATAAAGTCCCACTTTACAGCAAATCTTTTAAATTGCTGACTTGTAAACTGTGCGGCATTCTCAAAAATGACTTTGTGTGGACTACCATGGACAGAAAAATGTCTCTTTGACTTCATAATGACAGCACTGGATGTCAGATTAGGAAATAGGTCAATCTCAAACCAATTTGAATAAAAGTCTACTAACACCAAGTGATATTGACCATTCCATATGAAAATATCTGTAGCTACTGTCAACCAAAGTAGTTCAGGAATCTGGCTTAGCTGAAGTGGATCTTTTTGTTGATGCATTTTAGTACTATTACAAACAGAATAAGCTGAAAGTTCTGAGGATACCCATTCAGTTGGTTCTTCTGCTGGACAAATTACACCTAGGTACACCATTCTGTCTAGCTCAGCTTTGACTCTGCCTTGCATGGCTACTGGAACTTTCCATGCTCGTCTGATAACTAGGCTTACCTCGTGGTCTAACTTTACGGAGTACACAACTGGGAGTTTGCCCAACTTGTTTTCAAAAAGATCAGCATAGTTGGAAAAAATAGTTTTTGTGAAATTCTCACTGTTACATGTGTTTACATGGTGGACTTCTGCATCAAATGAAAGCAGTCCCATTTTCAAACTGTATCTGATGCCTATCAATTACTGTATGTGCCTCTTGACTACGTAAAATTGCAAGTCATAGCTGTTCCCAGCAGAATAACATGAAAGTACTACAGAGCCTTCGGTTTGGATTTCTTCGCCACCATTAGCAACAAGCATTACACACTTTGCCAGATCAAGCTTCTCACTAGTTTTTACTTTGGTAAACATTTCTGCTGACATAACAATTTACGCTGAGCCAGTATCAACCTTGAGCTGTACATATTTCCCATTAATCAGAGCAGTACAAAATACTTCATTCTTTTCTAACAAATCTGCTGCATTGACTGTTTCACCAAGCACTCACACACCATCAACATAAAAAGTAGGGTTGCAGCTTTCTAGTTGATCAATTTACTTCTTTGAATGCTCTGTTTTAAAGGAGAACAATGGGGATATTAAAGCAGATTGCTCAACCTGCTGTCTCTTTTAGTCCCTGTTATTTGATCCTGGCTCAAAAAATAATCATCACAGCTTTAAAAAGTAATCCACTCTACTGTTTTGCCTTGTAGACTTCCTACCTTTCTGTACTGTTTTAGTTTCAGTTTGAAAACCAAGTTGAAAAACCTCTAGCTGGCTCTTAATTGCTGATGCCACGTCTGCCAGACCTCTTGCTGTAGTTACCAGGACTTTTACTCCCACAAAGTAATGTAACCACTGCCTTATTTGCATGCTATATAGAAGAGGCAATGAACCTCCCACATAGTAATGTCAGAGCTACCTTGCCCAGCCCACTCTATTCTAATCTAAATGACAAACTATAATCTATCTGAACAGCCCTACCAATATGTGACAAAGTACAATGAGGAGATACAGGCAACAGTACAGTAACAGCTGCATGAACACAGAGCATAAATTTGCAATGACCATGTGTACACATTAATTACATCTTTTTAAATAGGAAGCAGATGTCTGTCACAATTAATAGACAACACTACATAAGAGTACATGAAGTATGCGATATCTTAATCTTAAATTACCACATGCGACTACTGTCATGCAAGTATGTGAAATATATCATGTTTATAGTCTATCAGTTGTTAGTTATTTAACCAAACTGGAAGGAAAGAAACTGGGAGTTTGTTAGTTTGCAAAGCTGTGATTTATCCCAGTGCTATGGAGCTCAGATCTAAAATTGACAGCAGGAAGAGTGCATCAAAAAAGTGCCCCACTGTAAGGAAGGAAAGGCTGTGACAAAACAATACATTAGTCAGGTCACCTGCTGATCAATCACATGCAGATAATGGGTCAAATTACCCTTAGCACTTTGACAGCTAGGGAAGGTAGGTGTGAAGGGGGAGGGGAGATACCTTGAAGAACTACAATTCAGGCTTCACAAAAGAAATCAAGTTTAACATTTCTTAGAGGAAGCAGCAATAAAATGCACTTTTCAATTTTGTTCTGTGGCATCTGCACTGCTTGTGTTTGAAGTAGTCATTGAAAAAGGAAAACATGTTAACCAAAACTAGGTGACTATAACACATCAGTGAATGCCTGTAAAATCAGTGCAGTGACAGGAGCTTTAGGGAAAAAGTGGCAGACATGATGCAATTATTTAGAGACAAACAATGAATTTTGGGATACCTAGAGGCAGACTAAACAATCAGAATTACTTCAAGATGCCAGACCCCATGTGGTCAGACTTAGAAATTACATATAAAAATATCTAAAAATCTGTAAATAGTCCTAGAGTGGTGTTAAAATGTAGGAAACACCAAACCATGATGAAATAAACATGTTTTTGAGTATGTGGTTATGGTTCTCCTTTAATAAAAGAATTTGCCCCTTTTGATTTACAAAACCTTTTGAAATGATTCCACTGTTTACATGTGTGGCACTGCTGACCAAAAGCTAAGAACATCTCTTGTTTAGGCTCATGATTACCTCTACAATTATAACAGTTGACTATGAGGCCTGTCACAAGTTTTGCTGACTCACCCCTCTGCTTTACTGGGTGTGCTCTGTGCTTTACTGAAGCTGCTGTGGGTTTTGCTGAAGCAACCACAGATTTTGCTAGAGAGATCCAGGATTTGGTTGTGCCCTTATGCCTGTATTTTTTAACCTCATGCTGCATTCTATCAACATTAGCACTGGAAGGTACTGCAAGCATGCTTTTTTCATATGTAAGCATATTCATGTGCTTTTCTGTAAGCTCATATATCTGACAAATCTCTATGGCCTTATTCAAAGTTAAATCTTTCTCAGTGCATCATCTTTAATACCACACACAAGCCTGTCTTTTATCAACTCATCTCTTAAATCACCAAACTTGCACATTCTTGCCTTTTTTCTCAAGTCAGTTATATATGCTGCAAGGGTTTCATCAGACTTTTGATCTCTTGCTCAAAATATGTGCCTTTTCATTGTCATATTCATTTGGAGGTTACACATTTCTCTAAATTTACATTTTAAGCACTCAGGGTCTTTCCGTGTTTCAGCCTGTACCACAATATGGCATTCCTCCTCTGCATACACAGCTGGGGCATATACAAACCAATGCTCCCTTTCAGTGGCTTCTGAACCAGCTAGATTAAGCAGGATAAATGCCTTTGTATGTGCGTCTTTGTCAGAAAAAGTAGCCTATATGAAAATATCATACTCTTGCTCAAACACTCTCGAATTTTTAGCAACATTATTATCAAATACAAGTGGACCAGGTCTGCAAAACCATTCTGCCATGCCAACAAAATGCTTTTGCATTTAGGTTCAAATGCACACACACACCAGGTTCTCCAAAAATATTCAACTGCACAACAGTCTCTTTGAAATGACTGTATTTTGTGAAATAACTGCAGTGTAATACTGCACACACTTGTGAACACTTTGCACACCTTGGATATCTCAAATAGCTTTAGTTAATATGAAAAAGAAACACATAGTGAAAAAATATGGTTGTTTTCACTTTTTTATACATTTTATGTGATTTGGAAGTTATTTCAAACACTTTAGTAAGCATGTTGAGTACTTTATCAGTATATTGTAGTTTCAAACATTTCATTTAATTAGAAAGTTATTTTGAATGTTTTGAATGCTTTGTTTTATACTCATTGAGTAAAAAATAATTTAAATGAGTTTTAGTACCTGGATTTGTCCTTTTGACCTGTTTGTGAGTCATTTGAGCATAGGATGATTCACTTCTGTATATTCCTTCAGTTGTGGCTGCATGCCTCATGGTGTTGAAGATATTTCACTTCAGATCCCACTTCTGACACCATGTTACTCGTCTTGTGGATTCAAATACGACGATGAGGCTGGGTGTTCATTTAAGTAGTTTCTTACACACAAACACATCAGGATGGATGACTGGAACATTAAACTTAAGCAAACTAACTGACTGCTACACACATACATGCTTTCACTCTGGCTGCTCACTCAAAATGTCACTCTTGCTTGCACGTGCTCAGTACTTATATGCACATGGACTGGAATCGCTCTTAAAGATACAACACACACTGTGATCTACATTTCCCACATTAAATGAGACATCTGCACACTCCAACCCCCCATCTTGTTCTCAGCCTGTATTCAGAACAGTAATGCTCAGCAGACAGTAGAGACACAATATAACATTGTCATTTGTGAGGTGATGCTTGGTTGACAGCAGGTGGGGGATGCATGCAGTGTTATAAAAGGGTACCAGTGAGTTTCTTCACTAGGTAAGCTAATATAGGTTAGTTTAGAGGTTATCATCCTCAACAGTCTATGCAAATGATGTCTGTTCAAACTGGCCTTCTACTGATAATATTTTATTTATTTATTTAACAACATTGATTAACTCACATCGGTAGGGGAGCCTCATTCTCACACCAACCATTGCTCAGTTAACAGCTTCTGTATTTTTTTTTTAATTATAAAATACTTGTGACACCCCAAAGTGCTACTAAATCATAGACAAAAAGCAAAATGACTGTCAACCAATGACTTAAAAACTCTTTAATCAAAACGATGAGTACTTTAATGCCAAATTGGTGCTTCATCAGACCTTAAAATCAACATTAATTACAACACTTAAAAATATAAAATTAAAATCATGATCAGTGCCTCAACTTACATGATTTCAGTGCAGGTTTTAAAGAAACAGCATCCATTCAAACTAGATATCATTGTAACACATGATTCAACAATCCATTTATATTCAGCTCTTTCAGTGGCATTCACCATTTCGCTGTCCCTCACATTAGAATGTAAAACTTCTAATCCTAAAAATGACAACATAATGCTGTATGCCCTTCATACTGACATGTTTAGCAAGAGCATTAGTCAATTTAACATTCCTAATGCCCCCTATATGTTCTAATACAAGCTCTGTAAGTGCCCTATTTGTTTTATCTGTAACCATTTGAAAGGTCGGTACCCACTAGAGCAGGTCCCGAATGCAGAGACTAAATAACCAAAATATTGGACTTGTATGCACTAAGTCCAAGATGCCATTTCTCGGACTATCCCTTTTCTTTGTGGTATGGCCGTCTCAGAGTTGCTATATATAAGTCTGGGGAGTGTGGTGGACTGCCCCAACATGGGGGTGCATGGGAGATTTGTCACCCCTGCATAAAGAAGTTTTAAGGATAAGAATGATTTTTGAGATTTGCTCTTCTCCTTTGTTTACAGTCTTTTTTTCGACTTTTCAACACTCACCTTTTTGAGTGTTGACATTTCAATGGGGTGCAATTTTGCCTACATAAAACCATAACATTCAACACAACTAGCCAAATAAACAAGATTGGACATGCTACAATCAGCAAAAAAATTCAGTTTATAACATCTTCCTAAATCTAGGTGCATAAAATTTGTGGAAATATCAGTATGTTTACATGCATTACAGTTCAAACAAGGAAAATTTTTAATTCTGTTTCAACATTTAACTTCAACCCCAACACGTATGCCTATAGC
Organism: Protopterus annectens; assembly: GCF_019279795.1. Taxonomy (NCBI): domain Eukaryota; kingdom Metazoa; phylum Chordata; order Ceratodontiformes; family Protopteridae; genus Protopterus; species Protopterus annectens. The sequence goes on from NC_056747.1 coordinate 733,239,078, forward strand.
TAAACTGACTCTTGAAGGAACTGCAATTTTTAAAAGCAAAATATGGAGAATACCCCAGTAATATCTAGAAGTCTTCATTTACCATCAGACTGGACCAATTCCTTGTAATAATCTCAGAAAAATAATTGATATCACTTGAATATATCAAGGTCACTATCAAGGGATCATGTCCAACCATTTCTTGATCAACAGTAGTTGTAGTATCCAAAAAATAATTTAGCTTGAGTTGATCTGTTTTCCATTACTGTGTTAACTGCTATTTCAACTTCTTTCACCTGATAGCCCCTGAAATGAGTATAAATGGATTGTTGAATTGTGTGTTCAATGAGATCTGGTTTGAATGATGTTATTTCGTTAAATCTGTATTGAAGTCCATACAACTTGATGCACTGATCACATGATTGTAATTATATTTTATTTATTTATTTTGGTTGGTAGTCATTTTGCTTTTTTGTTTATACTATTTTGCTTACTTGACTACCGTTTATCCTTCAGGTTGGATTGTTTTGGATTTTTAACTAAATCATTCAGATTGCAGATAATGTCTGTTAGACCATGTATTCTACCATGTTCCTATCATTTGGATACTGTAGATTTGTAAGTGTTCTCCAGAACATCAGATAACATGCATGGGTTGGATAGACTGTTTAATGTCAGCTGCACTTGTTATATGGTGCCACTTATGCAGCCAGCTGATGTTACTGTTTTAATTCCCTCAAATACCAGGACTACAATGGAGCCTATATGGCAGCCACTACACACAGACAATAAAAAAATGTCTTACAGGACACACAATGATGTATTCACCCTCTGAGGTGCCTTGAACACTACACGCATTTTTAAACCCAACTCTCTGGCATGATTAATACTAGCTCTGATACTCTACCAAAAGGCTGATGGGATTATGCTACTGAGTTTAAGATGAAGTTTATACCTATGCTGCGATTACAGCAAAGACAAATTGATTAGTGTGATTTCTGAAAACAGATTATCCCCTTTAAATTCACTAAATGGGAACATTAGTTATGTAGCAAAGACAGTAATTAGGTACACTATTTGCAGCAGCAACATCAGAATTACCTACTTAACAAAAAATAAAAAATAGTGTTACATTTTCATCCCATCACTTCCATCATATGCGCTGTGTCATGGGCCCATGTTCATAGATTCATAGGTATATAATAGTCTAATGACCACTAGGACCACTATAAGCCTAGCCATGCAACCCAAATGTGACTCACAGATTTGGTTAGTATAGGTGGTGATTTAATGAATGCCTTTGTCTATCAGAGACATAGGAGCCAGACCAGGGGTGAATTTCCATGTACCCATCAATTGGTTCAAGCTGTGCTTAAGAGGAGATAGGTAGGAACTCAGCTTCACATGGATGGGGACCCTGTTCTAGACAATGGGATTTCATTGAAAAACATATCCGTCTCTCCAAGAAGTTCAATTTATGTCGCAAGCCGCAAGCAAAATTTAGGTATTTTAATCTGGTAGTTCTGATGCTGTTTGTTTTGTGGAGGTGCAACATGTTCATCAAAACAGGGTCCAGAGATGCCTTGTATGGCAGGCAAAGATCACCTGTCAGAAGTCAGTGTGATACCAAGGAAAGAGACAGGTCTTTGAAGTAATCAGCATAGGACATTGTGTTTATTCCCTGTATCCTTTTTGTAAGGAACTTTTGTGGATGCTCCAGTTGCTGCATGTGTCTGTTCAGGTACATACTTAAGGGGGCATTATACTATGATGGATCTGATGAGGGCCAAGTACAGTAGTAGTATGACCTCTCTGGATGTAGATGCCATGCCGTTGCTTTCAAGTTTAGCAGCATAGAAGTACTTTTTTTACTACCTTGGACGCATGTTGGTCAAAGGCTTGGTTCCCAGATCCATGACTAGTGAATCAACGTTTAAGGCTGTATTATTGATGATGTAGTTACCCGAAGTTGTAGACTTCCCAAAACTTACTAGAATGCATTTCTTGGTATTGAGTTTTAAGTCATGGCTTTGCCACCAAGCATTTGCCTGTACTAGACCTTTGTGAATGGTGTTCTAATCTTGGGGGATTCATTGACTACTCCTAGTTTGCAATCATCTGCAAGCTTGATCAGTCAAAGGCCTTTGACATTGGCTTTGACATCCAAGAAGTAGATGCCGAACAGGAGTGGGCTCAACACACAGCCCTTGGGGACTCCACTGGTGACCAGCCTCTTTGTGCAGGTGGCCTCACCAATTCTAATCTTCTGGCTCCTATCAGTGAGTCAGCTAGCTATCCAGAATGTTATATAGGGGTTTATATCTATTTCCATAAGTTGATTAACAATACCAAGTGGGGTATTGTATCAATTGCTTTAGCCAGATCTAGGTAGGCAGTGTGAACCATTTCCCCTCATCCATTGCCTTAGTGACCTTTTCAAAGTGGTCTACCAGGTTCAGTAAGCATGACCTTCCTTTGACAAAGCCAAACTGGGATGGAGCCTGTGTCTGTCGGTCTCTATGCCCTTGTTGACAATTTCCATCATAATTCCTTCCATGACTTTGCAAATAAGACTAGTCAGACTAATGGGTCTGTAGTTTCCAGGATGTGTTGAAGGTGCTCCCTTATGAAAGGGGATGACCATTGCAGTCCTATATTCACGTGGCACAAAGCCTGTTTTCAGACTATAGTTAAATAATGACTCAAGGGGTCCTGATAAGTCATATTTTAGACTGTTCAGGAGGCATCCTGTGATATAATTGGGGCACATTGAGGCCATGTTCTTGGCTTTAGTAAGCAGAACCAGTACATACTCCCCAAGTTATAGATATAGGGGTTATGTCTGAGGATATTTTTGAGGGGATATTTGGGGAGTAAAGTTGGAACTGAGTTTGTCCACTAACAGGTTTGCTAATATTGCCAGGCTCAGTGAATGTAGTACCATTAACCACCAGCTCAGCACATTGGTGTGTGCTGCCCTTGAGGTTTCTGACACAGCTTTAGAAGGCTTTATGGTTGTCTTTCACATAGGAAGCTATTTTAACTTCCAAGCTGGCTTTGCTTGACCTAATCAGCTCTCTTAATTGCCTGTTTACTTTGATGAGAGAGGTTTTACCCTTCCTGATTTTTACCATTTTTTTTCTTTTGTTGTATATCCTGTTTCATTTGGAATGCCACAAGGGTGGTTTGTTTCCAGGGTTGGTCCTGGGCTTACCTCTGATAGGTACAACAACCTCTATGCACAGCCATTGACATGGTTGTACAAAGTTTGTGAGACCAATTTAGCATAGGTTGCTGTATTCTCTGGGTTTGGAGAGATGCTGAATTTCGACAATCCCCAACTTAATAAAAGATAATTTGCCTTGGAATAGTTCCTGTTACTGGTTTTAATGGGACTACAGAGTTAATTGTGATTTTGAAGGAGACAGCTTTATGGTTGGAACTTACTAAGGAGGATGGGATATTAGAGGAGTGCAGCATTCTCCCATATTTGCAAGCACATGGTGCAGTATGTTGGCACCTCTAGTGGACGTGTTCACAATTTGGTCAAGGGTGTTTGTATTTACAAAACTCAGGAATCTCTGTACCTGTAGATTTGAGGCTGTGTAGGATTTTCAGCCTGTAGAGGGGTAATTAAAGTCTCCCATGAGTAAGATGCTAGGTTGAATGTAAGTGTCTCCAGTTGGTCAAGTATATTTGCTTTGGGACATGGAGGGTGACCTATAGCTGACTAGGATATGGCACAGGATTTTGTCTACGGTGATCAGAATGTGGAGGAACTCTAGCGCATCATCCTGTTTGACTACCCTAAAGGTATGCTTGCTATTGATGCCCTTTGTGACACCTCTTCCTTTAGCCCTCGTCTGTGCAGCTACTGGTCTGAAAGTGGAGAAGGCACTGAAACCTTGCACTGCCAGGTTACTGTCTGCTGCTTTAAACCATGTCTTAGTAACTACACAGATGTCTATATTCTCAAGTGTGAGGTGGGCTTGGGAGGAGTGTAGTTTTTTGTTTAGGCTCATGACATTGAGCAGTAACACCTTGAGGTTTAGTTGAGCTGATTTTGTTATGTCAGTATATTGTCAATTTGTCTTGCCTAAAAAAAGCATGTACATGTTCCCTACTTTGCATCTCTAAAGAGCAGGTCACAAACACCCTCTCTTAAGGCCAAACACAGCATCTACATAACCTGATAACATCCCAGGCTGTGTCCTACATGGGCTACAACAAGAATTAGCAACATCATAGGGTACTTTTTTCAGTCATAGTCTAAGCGCCAGCTTCATCCCAGCTGAATAAAAAATGGCCACCGTTATTCCCTTGCACAAAGGTGATGCTTCCACTGACCATGAGAACTACAGACCTATTAACCTGACTAGCCTTTTCTGCAATGCCATGGAGTGAATCATCATGGACCTTATCTACAAAGATATGGTTAATCTCCAAACACTTGATCCTACTCAGTTTGGATTTGTCAAAGGAAGATCATGCCTGTTAAACCTCGTAGACTTCTTCGAGACAGTCACCAAGGCCCTGGATGATGGGAAATCTGTGCATACAGCCTACCTATACCTATCCAAGGCTTTTGACACTATCACCCACTCAGGCATAATTGACAAACTCATCCAGCTAGGTATCAACCCTTATTTCATTAGATGAGTTGCTAACTGGCTCACTGATGGAACACATATAGTCAGAAAAGGGGAATCCACCTCCATCGGTAGACCTGCAACTAGTGGTGTTCCACAGGGATCAGTCCTGGGACCTCTACTGTTTGGAATCTATGTCTCCAAAGTACAAGTGAAAACTAAAGGTCTGTGGCTGACAAAGTTTGCTGATGACTGCAGACTGGGAATGGTCTTAGAATCTCCAAATGATGTCAACATCCTACCAGACAGTCTTACACAAACAAATGATTGGTGCCAAAGTCATGGCCTTAAACTCAATGCAAAAAATGTATTTTCATCCCTTTCAGTAAGAACGATGTTTTGCTAACTACCACATCAATAGCAGCACCCTAAGTATGCACTCAGTGGTGAGAGACCTGGGCACAAAGGTTGACAGACACGTTAACTTTGATCACCATGTCACCACAGTCTAAGAAAGGCATTCTGCACTGCTCATCTCATAAGTAAAGGCATTGCCTCCAGAAAAAAAGATGTTATAACCTCCCTGTACTCTTCCCTCATCAGGCCAATAATTGAATACAACTCCTCTTTTGGTATGTACCATTCCAAGCACCTGCAGCAATTGGAGAGACCACAAAGGTTCTTCACAAGGAAAATTCAAGGTCTTCAGCATCTGTCCTATGTGGGATTATCTGAAATCACTGTCACTTTATTCTGTTTCACACAGACTACTCAGAGGTGATCTCTGCCTTGCATATAAGGCAACCTCTGACCCTGCTTTATTGGAAATACTGTATATCCGCAAGTCAAATGGTACATAGGTTACTTGCTCTAAAGACCTTAACCTGGTATGTGACATTAATAGAACCTGCTGGAGGGACAGATTTATCTCCCAGAGGTTACCACACCTTTGGAACAGACTCCCACTTCATGTCAAACAGATCATCATATTGGCCCTCTTCAAAAGCAATCTGGACGATTGGATGGATAACCGTAAATTCACATGGGGGGGTACCACCTGTGTCCCTCTTGGACAGGGGCAATAAGTGCTGATCGTGGAAATAAGGGTAGACCATGGCTAGGCTTGTAAGGCCCTAGGGTCCTAGGGCCATTAGCCTAGTAACTTCCTATGATCCTATGATAAAGTTTTAGCCAGTATTCAAAAGCCTAGAGGGGGAGGTGCAGACTATCCTTGGCAAAGCAGTGTGGTCTGTTAACCATGTCCTCCTAAGGTGACAAATATTGGATACCCTTAGAATGATACCAGAAAGACAGCCAGTTGTTGAAATCAATCATTTTTGCTAATATTGTGGCATCTTCCTTGGTGATGGTAATAAGCTGCTCAGTGCTATGCTCATATCAGCCTGATATACATAGTCTAAAAGCACCAAAATGTCTCTCTGAGAAGGTACATCTCAGGACATTTACACCTGCATGGACTATGATAGGATCATACTGGTACCCGTGGCATAATGACTTGAGTGCAGGTGTAATTTGGCAGATCCTCACTCCAGATAAGCTACTCACAGTTATCTTCTCCTTGTTCAGCCTGGTTAGAGGGGCATCAGTATATCTTACAATGGAGTCCCCTATGACCAGAGTCCTGGGAAATGTGCTTGCTTGCCCTAGGGGCTTATTGTTTGGAGCTCCCCTGAGAGTAACAGTATTTGTGGTGTAAGGTGTTGCATTTTCTGAGTGCCTTTAGGCTTTCTGGGGCATATCTTTGACATTAGGTGATCCAGGCAATCTCTGTTGTTTATGAAGATTGTTTTTAAGTTCCTCAGCATACGTTTGTCTGTGTGTGTTCTGTACTATTTGACATGGGTGTGTGCATGATTTCAACAAACTGTTGTGCACTTATGTGCAAGAGTTTAGCCTCCAATGTGATTGTGTAAGTACACCGCTCGCATACTGTGTCTGCTTTTTTAGGGATTAAGTGGTTGTCAGTGAAACTGAGACAATTGCTACATTGTCTCAAGATGCCCATATCTACCAAGCTGGCTACAAAGATGTTATTAAATTGCATACCCATACTGTCCAGTCCCTTGATTTGTGAGCTACAAGGGGCGATGTACTGTACTGAGGTTAGAAGGCTATTAAAGATGCTTTATCTGAGCTGATTATTCTAAACAGTACTAAACTCCACTACCTTTAATGTTAATACAATACCGAATTCATCTAATTCTGTAGGTATTGCCTCCCAACTAGCTTCTCTAAGCTTGGTGGCATACAAGGTATTTGCGCCATATTACTGCTTTACAGGGTACAGTTTCATGAATCGTTCTTTTTAGATGTGGCACTGCTAACCCAGCCAAATGAACAAAATTTATAGCAGCACAGAAAAAAAAAGAAAATTAAGCAATGAGCTCTCTGGCCAATAAAATGACTACACACTTCTGTGTATTTCCAAACTCAAATAGATCAGACAAAAACATCCTGTCACAAGATGAATAAATCCCATCCTCCTAATATAAAAACACAGTAGAAGAGACCCACAAGTGCAATGCTACCAAAAATAGCTGGAAATCCCTTGCTGAAGGCAATTTCAGGACAGTCTTGCAGCAAACAGTGAGAGGAAATGCATTTTTTCCAAAAAAAAAAAACAAAAAACAAAAGCAGTGAAATGCACACATAAAAGCAGGAAATGGTACTGATCACTCAAAATAACTTGTGTGATTTAGCAATCAAAGGTACTTAACTTTGCCTGGATGGCACTAGATACAAGTAAAACACTTCCTGAATGCAGGCTTGGACTCCAAACTTTGCTGAGCTCCTGGAAAATGAGCAGAAGTGAGGCAATATGTAGTAAACAAGGTTTACTCAAGAGCAATAGTGGTTTGCTGGGTGGGGACTCAGTATCATGGATCTATGGAAAACAGTGGGTGGAAAGAGTACATAAATAGCTTACACAGCACTCTACAGCAATGAAGGAGGGGAAGGACTTTGGAAATCAGATTATCATAAGGAGTGGAGGCCAGACACATAGCCTTACAAAAAACAAGTAGGCTAGCTAGCGAGGTATACGTTAAAATAAAGGCAATATGGCAATACTGGAGCTCTTTGAGAAACTTTAGCTCAGTGTGTCATTCGTTGATGGGGCAGACACAGAATGCAACTTTAAGCAGGCAAAGGATAAGCAGAATATAAAAGCACTGAACCACAAACTGAAAGACTCAGTTCTCTCACTATTGACCTTCTGCTCCAGTTCAAGGCACCAAACGATGCAGAAATTTGCCTGTAACGCTGTTTATGGAAAAAATGCAATAATAATTTACTAAGGCTCAACATCTCACAGGAGTACACAGCTCTGCCAGAACTATGAATTAAACTACAAGAATATGGGCCAGCAAGTTTTAAAATACAAATGGATAGCTTTTTACACGTAATTCTACTTGTGGCAATAGAAATGTGGAATAATGCAGAAACACAATCTTCCCACAACTGTTAATAAAAATACAGGTCCGAGAGCAAACTTAAAAATGCGAACAGATAGAACAGAGCAGAAAAGTACAAAGTATTACCACACAGGACACTAAGTGCAACTCAAATATTTATTTATTTTTTTTTTTGAAAAGATAGTTACTAGTTAGTCACAGTTCCACACTAGTTCCTACAGTGTAAAAAAGTTGCTTGAAAAATTACCCCAGTTTATTTAAGACATTAGTCTGCTATGGTCTAATGGTCCCTTTCATGCTTTGTTTTTGTGAATTCATGTGCATTGTGTTGTAATGACATTAATATTAAACTCTGAATCCTGACTGTAAATTCATTGCTGTTGTGCTTTTGTTGTAAGTAGTTATGTAGCATTGCTTTGTGAGTGTGTTCTCAGAGTCACTGGACAGTCACAAGTCACATACACAAAGCATAAAAACTAGTGCACACTGTTTGTAGCTGGTAACGTCACAGCTAGATGTTGCACTCTGATTATGTAATGTGGTTATCACTGGAATTTATAGTATGCATACAAAACCCTGACAACTCAACTGCCCTTTCAGCAGAATATCATTTTTATTCCATTATTCATTATTATTTGCTTGCACGCCTGATGGCAGTACTTTTTCCTTTACCTCCTGTGAAACCCTCACATGTGTCTTTCATTGCCTATACTGCCTCTTGGAAATAGCCAATCCAGAGCTAAAGTCAGACAAGATTGAAATAAGACCTGTAGTATAAATTCCGTTAGTTTATTGTCCATTGCTCAACAAATGATGCAATTATGTTTGGTGCCGGCAAGATTAGGCAGTTGTTGGGTCTGTCCCCTCCCCTTGCATTTGGATTGTATTCCATTGTTGACATAGTGTGACATGAGGCATTGCTGCATTCCTAAGGAATCAGCGTTCAGGTGAGATACTAAACAGAAGGCTCATCTGCCTGAGTTGGTGAGAGATATTAAAAATCCCAAGATACTTGTCAATGAAAAATAGGGCTAACTTTTGTTTGAGAAAACAATCATAAGGCAACATGACAAAAAGTAATACAATTTTTACAGGCAAATAATACCATAAGATCCTTAATAACAAGCATGTAAAGAATCAGATATAAAATTAATATAATTGTTGTAAATATACAATGTGAAAATGCTTCATAACAAATTAAGACTGGGATTCATAGACAAGTGTGTTGTAACTGAGCAGTCCTATATATCAAGAATCCCATACAGCAGTGTGTCCCATAGCTGCATAGGTATGAAATGGCTGTTGCACAGTTCTGGTAGGCAGTTAAAATGAATGCACAGTAAATTAATGGAGCTGCATTAAGAGGACAGTTGGCAATAGGTAGGATCAATGGAGGAATTGCAGTAACAGTTTGCATGATCAGAGTGGTTGTCATCAAAGTTGTTGGACCCAGACAGAAAATAAACTCCTGGTGATATGGTCAACAAATAAGGTATAGAGAGTGGCACACAAGACAGGAGACTTCATGGATGGTGGATGGGACAGAATACATTGTGGATGCTACACCAGCCAAGAGGCAAACTCACGAAGATATCATTCACCTCTATGACTGAAATCATGTGCAGGCTGTGTTTCTGGAAGTAAGAAGGCTTGGGTTTGCCAGTTGTGCAACTCACACAGGCATGTCAGGAAGCACTCCATGGTATTGAGACAGGCGTTCAGCTGGCTGTACATGTCAGATATCACTGAACTAAGCAAATAGTGCAAGGAAATCACAAGGGAGTCCTACATACCCTTATCAGAAAAGAAGCATTTGCTCTCAGTCACCTTCAGCAGCGTAACTTCCATCCCCCTTCTGAGAAGCAGGCCTGGTGGCCACTGGTGACATAAAGCCAGAGGTAATGACTGATGCAGGCTGAGATGACCACTGCCACTCCTCTACTACCACCATAACTGAATCACTAGAAGGAAAGGAAAACAACAAGGCATTAGTACACACACATTTATATGCAGTGTCAAAGCTGTGTAGTGTAGCAGTGCACATAGCATATGCACTCCACAACCAGGAGAGGCACTGTTACCTCCTATGGCATCCTTCCATGTTTGTGTTTGTTCCAGAAGTATGTTTACAGTAAAACTCTTGTTGCCTGTTCCTAACTTTTGCTTCCTAGTGGACAAACAGGTTAGGGTGATGTCACTGCAGCTTGCTATAATGATGTCTGCAGTGCTCACCAAAATGAGTAATGCCAGTGGCATCACTCATCATTTATTGTCTTGGCAAATGTGTGCTAGACTCCTGAAAATCTCTGTTGAAGTCAAAGATGAAAATATTCCTCTCTCTTAAACACCATGCTGGAGTCTTGTTGTCCCTCGTACCTAAAGTAGCCATGGTTGCTCAGACAGGATTGCTTGAGGAGCAAAATGGTAGCCCTATGTCCATAGATGTATGTTCAACATCATGTTTTGATGACAGCAGTATAGCAAATGGGGTGCTTTAAGATGCTTTGCAGTGCAAACCCATGGCACTACAAGCTTCACAAATGCTGTGCGTGAGCATATTGTGTACAGCCCCCGGCTGGCAGGGATGAGCATGTTAGCACAGCTTACTGTTGATTATGCAATGTATCATGGTAGCACTAACTGATATCTGCAGTAAATAATCTCATTAGCAAAACCACCATGCTATGAGACCTGAATTAGCATGATTTAAAGTGGTATCCCCATGTTGAGAGAGACCAATCTAATATGAGCATCTGAGGAATCTGGAGTTTACAGCATTAGGACATTAGACTTTGAAATAGGATAGTGAAGGAAGACAAGATGCCTGGTAATGTAACTCCGCAGTGTACTTAACACCCATAACAGATAGCAGCAACAGGGACATGGACAAACTGTAAAAAGCAGGTATTAATGTGCTTCCTCGATATGAATGGGATATGCATCCTTGCTAAAGGTAATACAGAGAACCCTTTTCAGGAGCAGTTATGTCAGTGAGTTACTGGATATCATTGCTGTGGGAGGCCATAAAAGGAGCGTACATCAGGTTCAGTGAAAGCTGATTGATATGACATTCTATAGTATGGATGTATCCACACTAGGAGGTTGACCACTAATATAGAAGTGTCTCACATAGGTGTAGCACTGCCTGACGTTTCTGTCTGAGAAAGGAAAGTGGATCCTTATACTTGGTGGTGGCTTGAATGTGGGAGCTAGGTTGGTAATAACTACACATGTGCCTGTAGGGGATGCACCAGATTAGTATTAGTCATTACAGGGCCTCACCATTGGCATAGAGGAATAAAGCCCTGACTACAGCCCAGCCAACCCCAGTTCAGTTAGTAGCTTGGATGTGGTCATTGTGAAGGGGTGGAAACATGTTGCTGCCTCTCTTTTATCTTTAGCAGAGGCCAGAACTCAAAGAGATGATGCTGGCCTGGGGGAGCAGGATGGGCAGCAGTAGCATAGCATGGGTGAGCGAAGGGGGATGTGTCCCACGTGGAAAATGCTAGAGGGTACAGTTCTGAAATGTCATCTCTGCATTCTTCTTTTTTTGGTCTTCCACTGAAAAGCTGTGGCAGGTGGCAGGGAGGGGGCATGTGTGTGGGAGGGGGAGTGTGCTTTAGACTGCCATGAGCAGTGTATCACAGCTGCTGTCCCCTTTACTGATCTTCCAATAAAGAGCTATATCTGGGAAAAGGGGTGTGCCTCAGAGGGGGCATGTGCTTCAGACTGCCATGAGCAGTCTATTGGAGCTGCTTTTTTTTTTTTTTTTTTTTGCTGTTCCAATGAAGAGCTTGTGTCTAGGAGGAGGAGGGTGTGCCAGACTGCCATGAGCAGTCTGTTCTAGCTGCCCCTTTTTGCACTTCTGTTTGAGCAAGGGGGTGGTGGGGCGCTAGTTCACGGACCATCCCAGGGCACTGGTTGAGACAGTTATGCCTTTACTGGGAAAAGAGATAATGTGAACCTGCACTACAGGCCTGTAGTACAGAATTTCTCTTACACTCTTTGCTCTTTGCCCTCTCAGCCTCACACTGATGTCAGCATGCTGGTGAAGGAGTTAGGATTAAAGAAAATCCCTCACCAATGAAGGTCCGATTGACTGGTAATAATTATTTCCAGTCAGGTTAAACTTTATGTACTTTTTTTCTTGGCAGGGTCAGCCAGATACTTTAGGTATTGTACTGTACATTACTAGGCAGCAGTGTGTTTTGGAGTCTGTGTGGATATTTTTTTTCTAGTATGACATCCTGGCAGAGTTATCGAGATATTAAGCACTAGTCACTGGCAGGGTGAGTTAGAACCTTTTTTGTGGATGAAATATGCAATGGGGTTGGCTAGGCAGTATGTTCTGGGAGCTGTTTGTGATGTGGATTTTTTTTTTCTAATAATGTACTGGCAGGATCAACCAGATACTATGTAGGCACTGCGTTTCAGAGGCTGTTTGTGTTTTTTTTCTAATATAATATTCTGGCAGGATGAAACAGACACTAGGTAGGTAGTGTGTTTTGGATCTGTTTGTGGATGTTTTTTTTTCAAATATAATATCCTGACATGGTGAACCAGATACTGTATATGTATGCAGTGTGTTTTGGGGGCTGTTTCCTGATGAAACAAATGTTCTTGGTTAGGCAGTGTTTTTGGGGAACATTGATGATGACTTCATCCTTTTTTATTTCTTAATATCCTGGCTGGTTCAAGAGGCTAATAAGTAGGCAGTGTGTTTTAGGGACTGTTTGTGGGTGAATTTTTTTTTAACCTTATATCTTTGCAGGGTCATTCGAGGTAGATTAGGAATGTAGGCATTTGATGAGGGCTGATTGTGGATGAAATGTTTTTTTTTTTTTTAATCTAATAGGTATTAAAGAGGGCAGGCAGTGGGTTTGGTGGCTATTTGTGGATGAAAAAATTACTTTGTTTTAAAATTTGACCTGCTCTATTTCTTTTTTCTTTCCTGGCAGGGTCGAACCAGATACTTTAGGTAGGTAAGGAGTATAAGAGATGTTTGTGGATGATTTATTTTGCAATCTAATATCTTGGCATGGTCAAACCAGATACTTTAGGTAGGTAGTAGGTGTGGGGGCTGTTTGCAGATGTAATGATTGGCTCTTTTTGTTGAAACTATAGCCTTGCATAACTAAAGTGTATATGGCTGGTGTTTGGCTGGTGTGTGATTCTCAAACAATCTGGAAATATATCGCTGATTGATAAGTATATTTCTTGGCATTTAACTTTTCAGAGTTCTGCATTGTCTTAATTTTGCCTGACTATATTTTCTGGCATTGTTTTCTGTTTCTCATCTGTCCTGAAACTGTTCCCCTCCCCCACCCTATTCTTGTGGTGTTGTTATAGTAGGTGGCTTTGCAGTTGCTCGCCCCTACTGTAAATTTGATCTGGGACACCCCCTCCCAGTCTGGTGTTCACTCTACTTAATACACAGAGAACATTTGAGAAGGCCAGCCCACTTAGGTTCTTAACCTTGAATTTTTCTTCTGCTCTTTCTTCCTCTCTCCTTGCACTTTACTTAAAAAATTGCACTTTATTTTGCTTTTGCATCTTCTTAAAATTACTCAATGGTATTTATTCTACTTCATTTATTACTGCTTGGTAGCAGCCTGATTAAATTGTAACTGCTACTCTAAGCCTTTTGGTTTAAGCACTTGGGCTCCAGACCAGTTGTTTTACATTAAGAAGGTTTGTGGTCTGCACTATTGTGGTAGAACAGGTAGCTTACATCCTTCTAAGTTGGGAATTGCTGATTGAAGGGTCACTGTCTGTTATTCTAAAAGTGTATTAGTTCTGGTTAAAGCACTTGGGCTTCAGGCCAGTTATTTTTCATTAAGAAGGTTTGAGGTCTGCACTCTTGTGGGATGAGAGGCTAGATTCTGCCCTTCTGAGCTGCAAATTTCTGGTTAAAGGCTTATTGTGCCTGTTTATTTTCACTGTTTCTTTCTGAAATTGATGCTCCTTGTTTGCTGTAGCATAGACTAGATTCAGACATCCTGAATCTAGCTTTGTTTGTATAACTTGAGCACTAATCCAGGCCATCTTTTTGGAGAAGGTTCCCCTGCACCCTAGTGGCAGGAGTGTGCAGTTAGAACTTGCCTGATTGAAGACTGCTGGAACAGGGCTCAGTTTTGAGCTTTTTTACTGGTTAATTGGGTAATTTGTTTAAATCAGTTTGCTTGTCTCCTATTGTTATATAAAAAATGCACTTTATTCATCTGCTTTTACTGTATTTGTGTTTCTTCCTACTTTATTACTTTATTTTGCTTTTGCTGCTTGTTCTTAAAAGTACTTAATTGCCTTTATTCTGCGGCATTTATTACTGCTTGTTAGTAGCCTGATTAAATTGTAACTGTTATTCTAAGCCTTTGGTTGAAACACTTGGGCTTCAGAACAGTTGTTTTACATTAAAAAGGTTTGTGGTCTGCACTGTTGTGGCAGGACAGGTAGCTTATATCCTTCTAAGTTGGGAGTTGCTGATTGAAGGCTTAGTGTCTGTTATTCTAAAAGTGTATTAGTTCTGGTTTAAGCATTTAGGCTTCAGGCCATTTATTTTACATTAAGAAGATGTGGTCTGCACTCTTGTGGGAGGACAGGGTAGATTCTGCCCTTCTGAGCTGGAAGTTTCTGGTTAAAGGCTTATTGTGCCTGCTTATTTGAACTATTTCTTTCTGAAACTGGTACGCCTTGTTTACTGTAGCATAGACTAAATTCAGACCTTCTGAATCTAGCTTTGGTTGTATAACTTGAGCACTAATCCAGACCATCTTTTTTGGAGAAGGTTCCCCTGCACTCTAGTGGCAGGAGTGTGCAGTTAGAACTTGTCTGATTGAAGACTGCTGGAACGGGGCTCAGTTTTTAGCTTTTTATTGGTTAATTGGTTAATTTGTTTAAATCAGTTTGCTCATTTGCTACTGTTATATAAAAAAATACCCTTTATGCATCGCTGCTTAGCTAGGGTAAACTATTCCCAGCACCATAAAGTCTGCTCTTTAAATTTTCCCATAAAACTAGCCAGTTTTTTAGTTTTAGCACTCAAATCTGTTTCTTTGAGCTTAGCACTTATTCAGAACACGTTGTAAGCACTAAATAAGTTACAGATTACTACAGGACTCAACTTTCCTCACTTGTCCAGAGGTAAACAGTTTTTAGTACTTAATAAATAAGCACCTATCCAGGCATGTCTAAGGGTCAGCTCCCGGTGTTTTCTCCTACCTACCTGATGAATCTGGGCATCTCGGGGCAATGCAGCAATTGCCTCATGTATACAGACAACCCTCTCCTCCTACCACCTAACACTACAACCTGTGAAAGATGCACTTATATAGCCAAACTGGATCCAAAGCTCTCTTCTTCCAAGACTGGACTAGACAGTGAAGAGGAGAATGTAAACACTTGCACCACATGCTTCACATAGTCCCACAAAACCTACACCACCAAAACAAACACACAGAAACACAAAACACACACCTACATTCATGGAGGCTCTCAATAAAAATCTTCTCAAGCAACAGCACACCTCCACCCCCCAACACAACCAAATGACACATAGCCCACAAACTCAGCCCATAAGGCATAACAATGTACCCAACACTCTAGTTATAGGTGACTCTGTAGTCAGGCACACTGATGTTCCACTCACCAGACTAAACAAGGAGAAAGCTACTGTCAGCTGCCTGTCAGGTGCCAGGATCTGCCACATAATGCAAGCACTCAGTTCACTCCACAACAAGTACAAATATGATTCTGTCATTGTCCATGTTGGTGTGAATGACATGAGATGTACCTCTCTGGACTACATGAAGAGAGACATGGAGGAGATCTCCGATTTTGTAGCCCAGGCAGGTATGACCCTAGCCCTGAGTAGCATCCTGCCATCACCCAGAATGATACCACAGTACAAAGACAAAATGATTGACTTCCAACAATTGGCTAAGCTTCTGGTCTCATTCTAAGGGGATCCAGTATCTGTCTGCCTGGGATGACATGATCAACAGACCACGATGCTTTGCCAGAGATGGCCTGCACCTGCCACCCTTGGGATTCCGGATACTGGCTAAGGCTCTTGCCACCCCTATAGTGCCATTTTTAGGCAAAGTTCAAATGACAAATTCACCACCATAACAGGTACAAGCAAGCAAAATCTGAGGGTAATGCTATTCAATGCTAGAAGTCTAAATCTCAAAATGCATTCACTCGAGGCATTCCTTAAAATGGAGAACATCGACATCTGTGCAGTGACAGAGACCTGGTTCAAGGCTCCAGAGAGCACCCCTGTATTACCAGGCTATAATTCATACCACATCTTTCGGCCACCTATCCTGGACCGAAACACTAAAGACGGAGGTGTGTCCATATTCATTAAGGATATCCACACCTCCAGTCTAGTTGCTCAGCATAATGCATCTGAGATTATCCAAGTGCAAGTAACTCTGTGCAAGACCGCAATCCAAATTGTAACTTGCTACAGATCCCCCACCATGCCCCAGGATTCCCACTCCTCATTTCTTGATACACTGGAAAATATTAGTGTACAACCCAACACCCTCATAATGGGTGATTTCATCTACCCCACCATTAACTGGGAAAACTACTTATGTACCAACTCTTTTGCTCAACGTTTTCTGGAATTTATAAATTCCAACGCCTTGGATCAGCTTATCCACACCCCCACCAGGGGCAGCAATATCCTAGACCTGGTAATTACCAACATGGGCGAATGGTGTTCCACACCAGAGGTTAATTCCTTGTTGGTCAGATCCGACCACAAGCTAATCACCCTAGAGATCCACATCACACCCCCACCCCCATTAGGGAAACCATCGTAAAAAATTTCTCCAAAGCCAACTTCATGCTTCTTAAGACAGAAGTGGCAAACTTCACGAGACCCATACAGACGGACAATAAAGGTACGACTACTGACTCTTACACAAATGCACTTTATAAGCACTTACACAAGTGCATGGATCGTGCTATCCCTAACAGAACCAAGATGCTATCCTCCAAAAAAAGGAAGCCAATCTGGTGGTCCCCTGCCATAAACAAACTCTACAACAGAAGAAAGAAACTGTTGCTAAAAAGAGTAAAATCCTATGATTGGAGGAACTCCCTGGTCAGCCTCAGTAAGAAGCTGAGATCCCTCATAAAATCCTCCAAAGCTAGTTATGAAAACAAAATATCACTGATTCTAAAGACAACCACAAAGCATTCTATAGCTATGTCAAGAATCTCAATGGCAACATGCTGATCTGCTCTGAGTTACAGCACAATGGCACTAAATATACAGACCCAACCGATATTGCCAACATCCTGGCAGATAGATTCAGTGCTAACTTTACCCCTTCCTTACCCCCTAAAGGGCCCATCTCTATACTGGAAGAATGCAAAGTTCCTATAATCATGGCTACACAGGTAAAAACCACATTCTCCAAAGCCAAGAACACAGCATCCATGGGACCTGACAACATCCCGGGCTGTGTTCTACATGAACTACTGAATGAACTGGCACCCCACCTAAACACCATGTTCCATGCCCACTGAATGGCACACAGCAATGGTTATCCCACTCCACAATGGGGAGCCACTACAGACCCTGGGAACTACCTCCCCATTAGCCTGACGAGCATGGCCTGTAAGGCCATGGAATGTATCATCATGGAACTTATAAACAAAGACATTAGTAATCTCCAAACTCTGGACCCTACCCAGTTCGGGTTTGTAAAAGGCAGATCATGTCTCCTAAACCTGATAAACTTCTTTGAAGCAGTCACCAAAGCTGTAGACAAGGGTAAGGTGGTTCACACAGCCTATCTAGATCTCGCCAATGCTTTTGACACCACCCCCCACTCTGGAATTATAGATAAACTCATTAAACTAGGTATAAATCCCTATGTCACAAGATGGGCTGCCAACTGGCTCACTGACAGAACCCACACTGTGGAAGTAGCAGACTCTAAATCCGACTTCAGACCAGTGAGAAGTGGAGTACCACAGGGTTCAGTCCTGGGTCCTCTCCTGTTGGGTATCTACTTTTCTGAAGTACAGGCTAACACAGAAGGGCTTTGGCTAACTAAGTTCGCAGATGACTGCAAACTAGGAGCCATAGTCAAAACTCCTAATGATGTGGACATCCTACAAAAGGGCCACACTGAGACAGATGCCTGGTGTCAAAGCCATGGCCTCAAGCTCAATGACAAAAAGTGCATTGTCATCCCCTTTGGTAAAAACTGAGCTACAACACAGGTGGTTGTCTACTTGACACCGAAAGTGTGATAAGAGACCTTGGGACACAGGTGGACAGTAGTCTCTCCTTTGATAATCACATTGTCACAGTTGTCAGGAAATCCTTCAATGTGGCACACCTCATCACAAAAGGTTTCTCATCCAGGAGAAAAGAGGTCATTGTTCCCCTCTACTCATCGCTCATTAGACCCATTATAGAGTACAATGCCCCTTTCTCACAAGACATCTACAACAACTGGAAATGCCAAAGAAATACCTCACAAAGAGGATTACTGGCTTCAAACAGATGCCTTACGCAGACTGTCTCAAAAAACTCCAGCTTTACTCTGTCGCATATTGCTTACTCAGAGGCGATCTCTGCCTAACATACAAAGCTATGTAAAACCCAGAGCTGTTGGACATGCTCCATTTAAAGAAATCCCAATCCCTCCGAGCTACATGCTCTAGGGACCTAAACCTTGTCACCACAATAAACAGAACATGCTGGAGGGATAGATTCCTGTCCCAGAGACCTCCCATACTCTGGAACAAACTACCTATCTATATCAAACAAAGCTCCTCATTAGCACTCTTCAAGAAAAATCTTGATGATTGGATGAGAAATAGGAAATTCACCCTGGGGATCACCTCTGGGGCTCTGCTTGACAGGGGCACAGGAAAATAATTTTCTTGGGTGGTGAAAGCCAGGGTACCTTTTTGGCTAGGCTTATATAGGCCCTAGGGCCAATAGCCTAGTACCTACCTATGAACCTATGGGCAAAGTAAGATCAGCTACAAGCTGTTGAGTATAGTTATGTGGAAAAAATACATGAATGCAACGGTTGTCTTCTTTTTTTCATTTTATATTAACCTTGTAGGGTCAAACCAGATAGTGTGGGTAAGCAATTGGGGGGGTGGTATGCCTCTATGTGAGTGAAATAATTGACCTTGTCATTTACTGTTGTAGTTCTGGCTTTGCAAGATTACTGTGTATTTTGGTAAAGTAAGATTGACTACAAGCTCTGTGCTCTGGCTACTGTACCTGTGAAAAATACATTAATTTAACCAGTGTTGCCTTTTTCTATTTTTTTTAACCTTGCAAGATCAAACCAGATACTGTGGGTAGACAATGGGGATTGAGGCTATGTGTGAATGAAACAGCTGGCCCTGCTGTTTACTGTTCTTGTAATTCCAGCTTTGAAAAACTGTAATAGTCTCTACTTTCATATGAATGTAATCTAATTAGCGAATGTATGAGTAATTGTTGAGGCATATTATTTAATGTCTGTTCGTGTATATTCAAATATATTTTTAAAAATGTTTGTAATATGTTGGAGCTTTTCTCCCCAGACATATGCTGAACAGGGGTTTTTGACTGACCCCAATTGGACAAACACAGTAAAGAAAAGTAAAATAAATAAAATTAAATGTGTATTTGGGTAGGGTGAGCTGTCACGTGCAAGCTGTGACTACTGGTTCTGTCAACAAAGTTAAATTAATGCAAGTATGCAACCCAACTGTTACTATTATTTCTATTTTAATCTTGGCAGGATCAAAACAGATACTTTAGGTAGTTAATGGGGAGGGGGGCTGTTTGTAAATTAAATGACTGGCCCTGCTGTTTACTGTTGTAATTCTGGCTTTACAAGGTTAATGTGTATTTGGGTAAAGGGAGATGGCTGTCTTACAAGAATGTGACTACCGTTTCTGTGAATGTGACTACCGTTTCTGTGCAAGAAACTAAATTAATGCAGCCATTACTATTTTCATTTTAATTCTGGCAGAGCCAAAGCAGATACTTTCGGTGGGCAATTGATATTATGTCTGTTTGTGGGTGAAATGTTTGATACTGTTGTTTTGGTGTTATAATTCTGTCTTTCCAGGACTAATGTGTATTTGGGATAAACAAGATGGAATGCAAACTGATACATTAATGAAACAATTATTATTAATCCTGGCAAGGCCAAACCACCTACTTTAGGTAGGTAATGGGCATGGAGGTGCTATATGTTTTCGGAATGAAATTATTGCCCTACTATTTACTGTTGTAATTCTGGCTTTGCAAGAGTAGTGTGCATTTGGGTGGAGTAAGATGGACTGGCTACAGTCATTAAGCTTTGGCTAATGTTTATTTGAAAATATACATTGCCACAAGTGCTTCTTTGGAGACTACAGTTAAATATCAGTTCCAGAGGGCCTAACAGGTCATGTTGCATGCTATTCAGAAGGCATACTTGGATATTGTCTGGGTCCATTGATGTAGTGGGGTCTATATTAGAACATTGAATATTTAACAGTTCGAATCACTAAAAGTCGACCTTTAGGTGAATGGTGTAGGCAGGGGGGCAAGCCCACCTGCACCCCACATCCCCCGCTACTTTAATATACCAACTCCGAGACCACACTACATTGAAGTAAATGGAAATCTCCCCTTATGGAGATTTCCATTTACTTGTTCGATGTTCGGCAGTTTTGCTATTCTCATATCGACAATGTCAGATTCGATATTGTCGGCTTTCGAGAATCTAATATAGACCTGATGTAGTGTTCTTGGCCTTAGAGAGAACACTGAGGACCTGCTCTCTCGTGAAAGTAGGGGGAATTATATTTCATTATATTTGATGGCATTTCCTGAGGGATGGTTGAAGGGGAGACAGGGCAAAGTTGGAGATGAATTTGTCAGCCAGTAAGTTTGCTATATCTTCTGGGTCTGTATAGGTGGCTCCATTAACACTGAGCTCTGCATACAATTGTGTATTGCCTTTGAGGTTGCACCGATAGCTAAGGAATTCCTTATGGTTGCCCTTGGTCTGGGAGGCCAAATTTACCTCAAATTTGGCTTTGGTAGACTTCATTTGTCCTTGGAGTTGTTTGTTTAGTTTGAGTGCTTTTATTTGGGTGCTGTATCTTTTAAATTTTACCATGAGTTTCTTTTTTCTGTTATACAGCCTATTGATGTTGTGATTCCACCAGGGTGTCTTGTTTTTTGAGTTAGTTCTGTACTTCTTCCTGGTGAGTACAGCTGCCTCTATGCAGCTATTAACATGCTTCTATAGGGTTTGTGTGAACAGTTCGCCATAGGCAGCAGTGTTGCCAGGGTTTATGGAGGCTTCAAATTTTGCCAGGTTATCACTTAATAGTAGGAAGTTAGTCTTAGAATAGTTCCTGAATATTCCAGGGTTAGCTGGGGTTCCACATTTCATTTTTATTTCAAAGGAGACCATTTTGTGATCTGACCTTACCAAGGAAGAGATTACAGTAGGGGGTGTGCAGCACTCTCCCATATTAGTGAGGACCAGATCCAGTATGGTTGCACCCCTGGTTGGTGTATTGACAATCTAGTCCAGGAAGTTTATGTTTACAAAATCCAGGAATCTCTCTGCCTGCACTTTTGGTGTTGTATACGACTCCCAGTTAGTAGTGGGGTAATTAAAGTCGTCCATGAATACAGTATAAGGTTGGATGGGTAGTGTTTCCAATAAGTTTAAATACATGATATGGGTTTCCTGTGTCATAGAGGGAGACCTATAGCTTGCAAGGAAGCGGTATTGGATTTTGCCTATGGTGATTTGAACATGGAAAAGCTCAACTGCATTGTCCTTTTTGACTAGCCTTGAGGTATATTTATTTTTTATGTAAATCGAGACACCTCCATCATTAGTCTCTGCCTGTGTAGTAGCTGGTCTAAATGTGTGGAAGGGATTATAATTTTGCACTGTCAGTGTGCTGTCTGTGGCTTTAAACCATGTCTCAGTGACTGCACAGATGTCAGCATTCTCTAGGGTGAAGAGAGCTTCTAGGGAGTGAAGTTTTTTCTTTAGACTCCTAGCCTAGCATTGAGCAGTAACACCTTTAGGTTTCCTTGGTTTTGATTTGCTTTGTTAGAAGTACTTTCAGCTTGTTAATGGCATTTGACACAATTCATCTCTTTGGGTATTGCACATAAACTCACAAAATTGGACATAAATACATACATCACCAAACAGACAAATGGCTCATGAACAGGACACTTTGTGTTAAGAGTAAGAGAATCCAAATCCAACAAGATGCCATTTATTGGTGGTGACCACAGGGGTCAGTGTTGGGACCTCTCCTGTTTGGAATATACTTCTCTGAAGTCAAGGTTAATGAAGAAGGCCTCTGGCTGACCAAGTCTGCTGATGATTGCAAGTTGGGGGCAATCATTGAATCCCCTATAATGTAGATATTTTTCATTAGGGTCTGACTCAGACAATTGATTGCTGCCAGAGCCATGGCCTAAAACTACATGCAAAAAATGCATAATTATACCTCTGCAAATTACAACATTCACAGCACACCCCAAAGCGTGGACCCAATGGTGAGAGATCTAAATACACCGATAGACAGTAGCCTGAACACTGACCACCAAATGTCACAGTGGTGAGGAGGTCCTCATATGTGGCACAGCTTACATGTAAAGGCATGGCATCCAAATCCAAGGAAGTTATAGCTCCACTGTACTCAGCCCTCATCAGATCAATAAGTGAGTACAGTGCACCTTTTCACAAGTACTTGACCAGGAATTTTCAACAACCAGGTCTGCCTCAGAGGTTCTTTAAAAAAAAATACAGGGTGTAAACATGTCCTATGCGGATCAACTAAAAGCCCTATCCCTTTACTCTGTCTCCTGCTGACTATTATGGAGTGATCTATGCTGAACCTACAAGGTGCTCTCAAATCTAGTCCTGATGGAACAGTTACACATTTGCAAGACAAACTGCATGAGGATTACCCAATCCAAGGATCTAGACCTGGTCTGTGACATGAACAAAACATACCAGAGAGACAGATATGTGTCTCAGAGAATACCCCTTCTCTGGAACAGGCTTTCTATTCATGTAATGCAGAGCCCTTCCCTGACGTGCTTCAAACACAGTTTTGGATCAATGGATGGGGAATTGTAAACTCACTCCTGGGGTGGTGCCCATGTCCATTATGGACAAGGGGTAGTCTGTAAAATACTCAAAAGCATAAATACAAACCTTAAGCCATCCCCTAGCCCTTAGGGATCTAAAATCAACTTGGGTAAAATCCAGGTAATAATGGCTAGGCTTGTAAGGGCTCTTGAGCTATTAGCCTAGTAATCTCCTATTAACCTATGAAAAAGTGATTTCTCAGAGTTATGAATGCTACATCTGTTACGAATGAAGTTCAGTATGGGGTCCAGATTACCATAAGGCAGGAATTTAAATATGCTTATTATATACACTGCTATGCCCACCAACTTAATCTGGTAATGCAAAGGGCTACACTACACAATACTGAAACAAGGATAGTTTTTAATCTTGGTGGAAATGCAGCCTTTTTGCATACAGTTCAATGACAAGCTGCTCTGAACAATAAGTACCACAATGTATGCCATGAGTGTATGGAAAATGGTGGAAGTTTAATATCCATACTCTAAATGCAGTATATGAAAACTTGGACTTGACAGAGTGTTTTAATTATTTGTACAAGTGTCCTACATCTTCTGACGCAACTGTACAGGAAGCAAATGGGCTAAAGCGAACACATGAAGATGACGAATTAAAGTTTTGGCTGACTGTTTTCTCATGTTGACATTATGCACAGAAAACTTCCGTATCATACCACTGATGCAACTGCATTTGAAAAGGATATACACATATTCTTAAATGCAGTGGACAGTGTCCGATCAGATATTATCAGCATTGCAAAAAGTGACTTCTGACAGAGGACATCCTGGAAAGATGTAGAGGAGGATCCCAGCCACTGCATCAGACATTGGAAGTCTGCAATCTGATAAAGTTCCAGGCAAGGTCATGATTTGAATTAAGTGGGCATGTTCAGGCTTCTCATCTGTTACTGTCTGGAAACGTTTCAGCATGCACAAAATAGTTTCCTGAAAATCTGCCCACAGCAGCAATATAGAACTATCCATTCCTCTTGAGGGAACGACTTACTTAGACCGCCACGAAGACTGTAGCAACTAGCATTGCAGTCAAGAGGTTAAAATTCTTGGTACAACTCATTAGCCAGTGTGTTTTCAGAGAATTTTAATGTTTATTGATTATGATCACCACACCTGTGTCAACTTCTGAGGCAGAAAGGTATTTCTTAACACTGAAAATAATTAAAACATTTCTTCCTAGTACAATGGGACAGGAAAACAACGAATGCATTGGCCATGATTTCCATAGGAAAAGAGTTAACATGAAGGATAACCAACTTCAGCCAAAGAGTTATTGATTTGTTTGTACAAAATAAGAAGAGAAGAATGGACTTTATCTACAAGTAAGAAACCTGACAAATCCCCAGAGAAACAGAAGCACTTATTTGGCACTACACTGGAAGCACTTGCTCGATACCAGGGTACAGCAAATACTGTATTTCCTTGGGAAACTTGAAACTGTCCCTTTGTCTATCCAGAATAAGGAAAGAGAAAACAAATCCAGTATGACTTGATGTGCTCCAGACCAGACCACAGCTTCCTTTCAGGTGCAGAAGCAGAGTAAGAAGTGCTATTTGCAATATACTCTATAGGTGAGTCTTCAAACCAACCAGTGATTCGTACTAAGCTGTCTTAGAATTAACTTAATTATCCAATTTAATAACCAATGTTGTCATGTTATATATATATATGTATATATATATATATATATATATATATATATATATATATATATATATGTATATATACAATTACCTTAACCTTTATGTTGTAATCTAATAAATGTGCAACAGTTTTCACCTGCTCACTCAATTCCATACAGAAACTTAGGCTCATCTATGCAATTGTATGTATTATGTATTCCATTGTATACTGCATACTGTATAGTTGATTGTGGAGCTTTTCTCCCTGGGCCTCCACTGAAAATGGGCTCACTAAGGTCCAATGGACCACCCCGTTAAACAAATGCAAATAAATAAATAAATACACATACTTATAGTAATGCGCACTGCCATCCAGCTGTACTAATTTTAATAGCAAGTTGTATTGATTTTGAGATCTCACTGTCTCGCACAAAACACTGGCACATTAGGGGTCAGAGTGACCTTGAATCGTGAATAAGTGGGATTTCCAAATATCTTTACTTTTCATTTGCCATTGTACAAAATGCAGTTTACCTCATATAATATATACCATTTGGGTTTACTACTTCATGTGTACTCATAAATAGTTTCATGCAGTTAAAACCAATCATTTTTTACTACTTAGAAGCATACCTCTCTACCTCTTAGAGCAAGAAATCTGGACAAAGCCATAAATAATGGGAAACAAAGCCCCAAAAATAGGGACAATTTTTAAATATTGCTCTTACAAACTTATACATTTGATAGAATAACAGATTTTGCATTTATATGAACTTTCTGAAAGGTATGAAGTTTGAATCTCCAATGTCTCATTATTTTCTGACTTCAGTTCTCAGTGATTTGATAGTGATTTGCCAAAAAAAAAAGAAGTTGTGTACTCACTATGACATTCCATGTGTGTTGCCCATCTCGCCTTCATTCTGTACTGGTTGGGTTTGGAACCGATCAGTGGTTCCAACTCGCCCTATACAAAAGCTCGAAGACTTCTACCAGCTCGTGGCTGCAACCCTATCTCATTATGCTGAGGGAAGATTACCAAGATCTTGTTTGCATATATTAAACCTAATGTCAGAAAACTATTTACATATGTAACAGACCAATGACGCGAGTCAGAGAACATTATATTCCAATGACAACTGCTCGGTCCTCCAAGAGCGAAAGGCTGGGGGATGGAGGGTGGGATGTAAGAATGAAGGCGAGATGGACGACACACACATGGAATGTTATGGTGAGTACATAACTTCTTTATGTGATGCTGTCCTGTCTCATCTTCATTCTGTACTGGTTGGGACAGCGTCCCTAGCACCATCTTTCTTGGGTGGCTCACAGAAGAATATTCTTCAGAACAGTGGACCCAAAGGAGGCCCTGTTCCTGTAGGCCAAATCCACTTTGTAATGAGTGATAAAGGTATGAGTCTTCACCCATGTTGCTGCAGCAGAAATAGTATCCATAGGTAGCCTCACCTGAAAGGCAGATGAGGTTGCTATAGCCGTTGTAGAATGACCTTTTACCTTTCCGGGAAGTTCTCTGTTTTGAGATTTGTAAGTAAAGATAATACAATCTGTAAGCCATTTTGAAAGTGTGACTTTTTATATAGCTGGTGTAGCTTATACTCTGCCCTGTTGTCATAGTTGGGGAAAAAAAACGGTAAGTCTATGGATTGATTCAAATTACATTCTGAGCACACTTTGGGTAGGAAGGATGGGTTTGTTCGTAGAGATACTCTATCCTTGTGGAAAAGCATGTAGGGGGGGCCTTATTGACAATGTTTGTAGTTCTGATACCCTGCTAGCAGAGGTAATGGCTACCAAAAGGGTTGTCTTCCACGTTAAAAACTTTAGGTCACAGGATGATGCAAGTTCAAAGGGGAGGGGGGGGGTCAAACTGGATAAGACAAGGTTTAGGTCCCATGGCACTGGAAGGTCTTTGATGGGAGGCCTGAGTAAATTAGTACCCCTCAGGAAAGTTTTGCAAAGTCTGTGGGACATTGTTTTTAGTCCCAGTTCTCCTATATGGTAGTTGGATATAGCTGCTAGTTGAACTTGAATGGTAGCCGCAGCTGTGCCTTCATTACAAAGCTTTGCCAAGAACTCTAATATAGACATTATAGGGGCAGTGAAAGGGTCAATGTGATTATTGCAGGCCCAATGGGAAAATCTCTTCCATTTGCTTGTGCATAATTTCCTGGTTGAAGCCTTATGAGATGAAATCAGGATATGTTTCACCGAAGGGGAAATATCAGGAAGCCTGGCTACGTGTGGACCTGGAGCAGCCAAGCTGTCAACTTGAGGGTTTGAAGCAATGGGTGGAGCCTCCCTGATGAATGAGTCAGGAGGTCTGGAACTGGGTCCAATATCCACGGCTCCTCCTGGAGATGGGGCCAAAGAAAGGGGAACCATATTTGATGAATCCAGTACAGGGCGACTAGTATCAAACTCATTCTCAATGAGCTGGCTTTCTGAAGGACTTTGGAAATCAATGGAAAGGGTTGGAAAGCATAGAGGAGACCCGGGGGCAATTGTGTATAAGTGTGTCCCTTTTTGACTCCCCCATTTGAACCCATTTGTCTTTTGTAATTTCTAGCCAGGCATTTGGGTACAAAGATAAGTGACCCTCGACTGCTTCCATAGATGGACAGACAGGCCTCCTTTCTGGAATGCTGAAAAAAGGGCTTAACAAGGAAGGATTCCCTGTTGCCCTGCCATGTTGTCAGCATCTTCCATTGGTAGTTCCCCCTCTGCCACTAGGGAAAGGATCACCACATGTGTCTTGGAAAGCTCTCTGGGATTTCTGAAACCACATTTCCCCCTACTTCTGACCTTTGGGGTAAGGTCTGGTAGGTAGGGAGAAATGGACTGCAATGGCAGAGAGAATCTTTCCTTCCTGTTCACACCTGGTTAGTGTGTTTTTAACTTTGGGCCTGAACAAGAATGAGCCATCAAAAGAGGCATTAATAAAGGAAGACTTAAAGGGTTTTGAAAAATCACACAAGCACATCCAGGACTGTCTCCTTAAGGAAATTCCTGTACCTGCTGCCCTACTCGCTCCATCACTGCATAAGAAATAAGCCTCATTGAAGAGTTGACCACTGAATTTAAGGTAGAGAGCTGAGAAGAAACCTTGTCCGAAACCCTGCAGCCACAGAACCTTGGAGGGTATCTCCTAGCTCTTTCAGGGGATTTCTCTGAAGCCTAGTAAAATGGGTCAGGTAGTTCAGCAATCTGAGAGCAAAAGTCCCTGAAGAAAAGGTGTGCTTTCCATATCTGTCCATTGTACAAGACTCGTTGTTCAGTAGATGGACAGAGGACGATGTCTCTGAAAGCTCCTTCTTGGTGGCTGCCGCCACCACCATAGTATCTACTAGGTCATCCTTGATAAGGAACTCCTTGTCCGAAGGTGCAGTAATGAACTTCTTTGGCCTCCTAGGAACAGGTTCCACTGAGTCTGGAGACTCCCATACCTTTTGACTAACTACATTCATGAGCTGGTCGAAGGGTGGAGACACCCAAGAGGTGGAAGGGTGAAACCCAAAAGCCTCCAGGTATACAAACTCATCCACAGAAGGGTTGATGGGCTTCCAGCCACCTCTCTGCCTAAGTATTTCTAGGATGTCCGCAAAGGAGACATACTCAGAGGGTGACCTTGGGGACCCTTCTGACTTATCGAGGTCCGTATCTGAGTTGATGGACTCCTCTGGGAGTCTAAATGCTTCCTCTTGCATAATCTCTTTTGAGGGATCTCTTCAGAAGGGTATTCCAGAGAGGTTTCAGAAGAAAGAGCTTCACCCAATAGGGCATCCTGAGGCTTTGGGTATCCATGTCTGTGTTGTTGCCATGGTACTGAAACAGACACTGGCACCTTAGAGGGAAGAATGCCTGAATCTGAGATTGGAGCTGTCCGTGGTAACAGCATTCTCCTCATCAGCTCAAAGGCCCCCCAGCCCTGATCCGAGGAAGTCTCTGTCTCAGAAGAACCAGAAGGCATCTCCGGAACCAAGGTGGTGGGGTTTGAGCCCGATGTAGGATCCAAGCTCAACTGAGTCTAAGCCGAGAGAGGCAAGTTCGGATCAGACAGCTGTCCGATCTGACTCTCCTCACTGGACCCAACCAGAGAGTGTCGACTCCTAGACTCCTGCAATTCCAATGGAACCAAGGCAGTCAGAGTGGTAGTTGGGACAGAAGATCCTGGTGCATGTCTCGGTACTGACAGTTCCACTACAATTGGATCCAGGCACTCCAGCTCCGAAGTCCCAGATCAGGTCGGTGGAGGAATCGATGAAGGGGAGGTAGTCTTTGTTGGCTCCGAATCCCGCTGGGCTGGAGTTGACAGTAGCTTGGCCAGTGCCGGTGTCCATAAAAGTCTCCTCATCACAGATCCACATCATCATGAGAGAGGCTCCTGAAGGATTGAGAGGAGAGGGTAGAAGATCTCACTGCTTGCAGCAATGGAGATCTAAGAGTTGAGGAGACTGGTTCCAGAACTGGGAATTGGCTCTGAATTTGATACTCCATCAGCCCCGAAACCACAGCTGGAGCTGAGGAGGAAGGTTTTTGGGCCTGAAAGCCCTCGGGTCCGAGGATGAATCTTTTGCCAATTTTTTTGTCAGCTCCGAATGAGCAACAGAAGTAGATTATCTTTTTTCCCGACTTCTCTGACCTGGAAGATGTGGGTTTTGGTGTTTTTGACAAACTCTGAGTCTCTTCCATAGCCTCTGTGAAGGGGGTCTTTAATCTTCTTCTTCTTCTTCTTTCGGCTGCTCCCTTTAGGCGTCACCACAGCAGATCAACTGTTTCCATTTCTTCCTGTCCTCTGCATCTTGGTCTGTCACACCAACCACCTGCATGTCCTCTGTCACCACATCCATAAACCTTATCTTCGGCCTTCCTCTTTTCCTGTTACCTGGCAGCTTCATCCTTAGCATCTTTTTCCCAATATACTCTGCATCCCTCCTTAGCACATGTCCAAACCAATGTAATCTTGCCTCTCTGGTTTTGTCTCCAAACCTTCCAACCTGGGCTGACCCTCTAATATACTTATTCCTAATCCTGTCCATCCTTGTCACACCCAGTGCAAATCTTAACATCTTCAACTCTGCCATGTCAAGCTCGGACTCCTGCCTTTTTGTCATTGCCACTGTCTCCAACCCATATAACATAGCTGGTCTCACTACCCTCTTGCAGACCTTCCCTTTCACTCTTACTGGTACTCTGTCACAAATCACTCCTGACAGTCTTCTTCACCCACTCCATCCTGCCTGTACTCTCTTCTTCACCTCTCTTCCACACTCACTATTACTTTGAACTGTTGATCTCAAGTACTTAAACTCATCCACCTTCACCACCTCTACTCCATGCATCTTCACCATTCCTCTATCCTCCCTCTCATTCACACACATATATTCTGTCTTAGTCCTGCTGACCTTCATTCCTCTTCTCTCTAGAGCACATCTCCACCTCTCCAGGGTCTACTCCACCTGTTTCCTGCTCTCACTACAGATCACAATGTCATCTGCAAACATCATAGTCCACAGGAACTCCTGTCTAATCTCGTCTGTCAACCTGTCCATCACCATTGCAAATAAGAAAGGGCTCAGAGCTGATCCTTGATGTAATCCCACCTCCACCTTAAACACATCCGTCACTCCCACCGCAGACCTCACCGCTGTCACACTACTCTTGCACATATCCTGTACCACTCTTACATACTTCTCTGACACTCCCGACTTCCTCATACAATACCATAACTCCTCTCTAGGCACCCTGTCATATGCTTTCTCTAAATCCACAAAGACACAATGCAACTCCTTCTGACCTTCTCTGTACTTCTCCATCAACACTCTCAGAGCAAACATCACATCTGTAGTGCTCTTTCTTGACATGAAACCATACTGCTGATCACTAATCATCACCTCCCTTCTTAACCTAGCTTTCACTACTCTTTCCCATAACTTCATGCTGTGACTGATCAGTTTAATCCCTCTGTAGTTACTACAGCTCTGCACATCACCCTTATTCTTAAAAATCGGTACCAATACACTTTTTCTCCATTCCTCAGGCAACCTCTCACTTTCCAAGATTTCATTAAATAATCTAGTTAAAAACTCCACTGCCATTTCACCTAAACACCTCCATGCTTCCACAGGTATGTCATCTAGACCAACAGCCTTTCCGTTCTTCATCCTCTTCATAGCTATCCTTATTTCCTCCTTGCTAATCCACTGCACTTCATGATTCACTATCCATACATCATCCAATCTTCTCTCCCTCTCATTCTCTTCATTCATCAACCCCTCAAAGTACTCTTTCCATCTGCTCAACACACTCTCCTCGCTTGTATGTTTCCCTCATTATCCTTTATCACCCTTACCTGCTGCACATCTGTACTAGCTTGGTCCCTCTGTCTAGCCAATCGATATGGGTCCTTTTCTCCCTCCTTAGTGTCCAACCTTTTATACAACTCTTCATATGTCTTATCCTTAGCATTTGCCACCTCTCTCTTTGCCATTCACCTCATCTCCTTATACTCTTGTCTACTTTCTTCATCTCTTTGACAATCCCAATTCTTCTTCGCCAAACTCTTTCTCTGTATACCCTACTGTACTTCTTCATTCCACCACCAGGTCTCCTTGTCCTCCTTCCTCTTTCCAGATGTCACACCAAGCACCTTTCTAGCCATCTCTCTTACTAGCCCTGCTGTAGTTACCCAGCTATTCGGTAACTCTACACTGCCTCCCAGTGCCTGTCTTAACTCTTCCCTGAACATCACCACACAATTACCTTTTTCAATTTCCACCATTTGATCCTTGGTGCTGCCCTCACACTCATCCTCCTCTTCTTGATCACCAATGTCATCCTACAAACCCCCATCCTATGCTGACTAACTACACTTTCCCCTGCCACCATTTTAAATTCTCCAATCTCCTTCAGACTGGCCCTTCTACATAAGATATAATCCACATGTGTACATCTTCCACCACTTTTGTATGTCACCCTATGCTCCTCCCTCTTGTTAAAATACATATTTATCACATTCATGTCCATCCTTTTCGCAAAATCCACTACCATCTGACCTTCTGCATTCCTTTGCTTAACACCATACCTACCCATCACTTCCTCATCCCCTCTGTTCCCTTCGCCAACATGCCCATTGAAATCTGCTCCAATCACCAGTCTCTCACCCTTGGGTACAGTCATCACCACTTCATCCAACTCACTTCAAAATTTTTCTTTCTCATCCATTGCACACCCAACTTGTGGAGCATATGCACTAACAACATTCATCATTACATCATTAATTTCCATCTTCATACACATCACTCTATCCAACACTCTTTTCACCTCCAAAACACTCTTAGCATACTGTTCCTTCAGGATAATGCCTACGCCATTTCTCCTCCCATCCACACCATGATAAAACAATTTGAAACTGCCTCTGATACACCTAGCCTTCCTCCCCTTCCATCTGGTCTCTTGCACACACAATATACCAACCTTCCTTCGGTCCATCTTATCAGCTAGCTCTCACCCTGTACTAGTCATGCTGCCAACATTCAAAGTTCCGACCCTCACTATCACAGTCCTAGCCTTTATCTGCCTTCGGCATGTCCCCCCCCCTTTTCCTCCTTCAGCCAACAGTAGCCCAATTTCCGCCAGCACCCTGTTGGCCAGCAGTACTGGTGGCAGTCGTTGTTAACCCGGGCCTCAACCGATCCGGTATGTATTTCTGTACTGTTGTCTGCATGTATGATATGGCAAAATTTTATGCTGGATGCCCTTTCTGACACAACACTCCCCATTTATCCAGGTTTGGGACCGGCACAAAGAAATGCACTGGCTTGTGCATCCCCAGTGGCTGGGTTGAAGGGGGTCTTTAATAATCCTCTTAAAATCAGCTTGTTCTTTCTCTCAAGCAAAACTCTGGAACTGAAACATGGCAAAAGACACATGATTCCTGAAGGTGGACCACACATAAACAGTATACACAACTTGTATGGCCATCAGGTAACGATATATTTTGGTTACATTTGTCACATTTTTTGAACCCAGAGGGTTTTGATTCTTTTGGATCCTTGGACATTGTGTATAACGTATCAACAGCAATACCAACAACAACCAACCACTAATAAGAGTACTAGAAGAGAACTTTTTTTTATATATTCAACAACAATAACCAGCAACACAGATATTTACTATAAAAAAAGGAGGGCAGTTCTCTAAGTTAAATGAGCCTGCCCCAATTAAGAAAAATATATGAAAGGGAAAAGAAGGCCCTCTAAGTTAAATGGGCCAACGGTAGCCCTCTAACTTAAACAAGCTAACCAGAGGAAAGACCAATAGAGTTTAACCAGGATTGAAGACTTTTTTCCAAGCTCTCTAACTTAAATGATCTTGGATAATTATTTGTAAAAAGATAGCCGTGATAGGAAGGTAAAAAAAAAAAGGCCTAGAGGAAGAAACGATGGCCAAAGGTAACAGCCAACAATAAAGTGAACACTCTGAGCTCAAACTAACCTACTAACACTCTAAAAGGTTTTCAAACAGTAATAAGAACAGTTTTAAACAATTAATAAGAAAAAATATTTCCACTTAGCCGGAGCCTGAATGGAAGCACCTGATCTTGTTTAGCAGCAAACGAGATCTGGATAATCTTTCCTAAGCATGATGGGATAGGGCTACAGCTACGAGCCGGTGGAAGTCTGCGAGCCTTTGTATAGGCCGAGTTGGAACCAATGATCGGTTCCGAACCCAACCAGTACAGAATGAAGGCGAGATAGGATAACATCACATCCACAATTTTATGAGAAATAAGCCAAAAATATGAGGTGAAAATCTGAACAGTTGAGAGGTATGGGTGTTTAGGTTTTGTATTGTAACAGAACCTATTCAATCACCTCATTAGCTCTGAAATACACTTTTTTCTTAAAGACGTTCTGGAGTGTGAAGAAGTTTAGCATTGATAGACAATTTAATATGTGCAATAGTGAATGAGCAGTTAAATTATGTAAAGTGGTAAGTATGGTCAATGTTGATCCAGCCATAATACAGCTCTGCCCCATTGCAGTTGGCTCCACCCCATTCAGCTGCCTCCTGCATCCTCCCTCGGGTTGAAGTCACCAGTTGCCACTGGACAGTTCCTGCTTGGTTTACTCATCACTGCTTGGCAGGCTAGCATCAAATATTTTGAGATCTTCTTTGGATGAAATAAATATTGTATTGTATTTGATGTTATTCTAAGTACTATGATGTGGTGTTTTTTTTCTTGGCCTCTGCTGAAAAGAGTTTTGCACCCAGCCTGACTTTCCCCAGTAAACAAAATAAATAAATTAAATAAATAGTGTAAACCCCTTACAGACAGGGGAAGCAAGTAGTAAGGGTAGTGGGTTGTAGTAGGATATAGCAGTGGGACTGCAGTGGCTAGGCATCAAATAACTTAACTAAAGGTGACCATTTTGTTACAGGACCTAAACTAGGACACTTGAGGGCTACCCCAGGAAGCCAGGTCTGCAATCCCATTCTCCCAGCCCTCATGGGAGTGGAGACAGGGCAGCCATGTCATCTCGAACTGGGGCAGGCAGGTTGGCTTCCCATCCTTCACCAGTCACAGTGGGGATGCCACTCTGTGAACAGCACCACCCAGGAGGCAAGAAACAACATGCCAGGAGGCTTGAAGCGATGCACATTCATCAGCACTTGGCACCGTGGGGGTAAGAGACTGAGGTTTGCCTCAAAAAGTGCAGAGATGGGGGAACTCAGGGCCATCTCCCCTGTGAGTTTGATAGCCCTAGATGCAAGACAAAGTGGAGAACTGGTGTCACGGAAGTCTGGATGAGGGACTGTCTGAGGCTTCATGGCCCAGCAGACTTCCATGAGGCTGGGAAGATCCCCTGAGAGGCTCCAAGAACACGCATGACACTGCATAATTTGGCAGCAGTTAGGAGATATGTAACCCTGCAAAAGAGCTCTCTCTCCTGGGTAGAAGTGGAACCCCAGAGGGGGGTCAGTCCAAATGGAAGTCTGAAAGGGAGAGAGAGAGAGAGAGAGAGAGAGAGAGAGAGAGAGAGAGAGAGGTGGAAAGTGACTGGTACAGGACAGCTCTTTCCTGGGTGAGGGGGTACAGACCATGCCCGCTCTGGGATGGAAGTCTGGAAGAGGGAGAGTGGCAGATAGTGGCAGGGCTGGGCGAGCTCCTGCCTGGGTGAGCGGGTTCAGGCACAGCCCCCCATAATGGAAGTTCTTAAGGGAGCAACTGGCGGACAGGGGTGGGGCTTGGAGAGCTCCTGCCTGGGTGAGCGGGGTCAGGCAGAGCTCCCCATGACGGAAGTCCTTGAGGAAGCTCCCACGGTGGATGACATAGGGGCCTGGAGAGCTCCTGCCAGGATGAAGGCATTCAACTTCAACCCATAACTGACAGCATCCTTGAAAAATCTCAAATTCCCCAGAGAC
Source organism: Protopterus annectens (assembly GCF_019279795.1). Classification (NCBI taxonomy): domain Eukaryota; kingdom Metazoa; phylum Chordata; order Ceratodontiformes; family Protopteridae; genus Protopterus; species Protopterus annectens. The sequence continues at coordinate 733,274,320 of NC_056747.1, forward strand.
TGCTCGGGATGGGAAAGCAGGGGGACTCTGAAGCCTTCATGAGACAGGATCTGGCCGTTAGCAGCCAAGGGGAGTTCCAGAGGAGCAGACGGGATTGGAGAGAAGCTCCCCTGAGAGGGTATGAGGGTATGAGCGATCGGCACAATTTGGCAGCCTGCAGGAGACATGCCAGTGGCATAGTTCCCTTGACATGTGGGGGGCATGGCTGGGAAGATCTCTTAGCCAGGTCAGAGGGGAAGACTGTAGGGTTTGGCCCTGACAGAAGTCAGTAAGGGAGCACCAGGCAGATGGGGGTAGGGCCTGGAGAGCTTCTGCCTGGGTGAGTGGGGTCAAGCAGAACTCCCCCATGACAGAAGTCCTTGAGGGAGTGACTGACTGATGGTGGCAGGGCCTGGAAGGCTCCTTCCAGGGCGAAGGCATCTGACCTTACCCCATACCCAATGGCATCCCTGAAAAATCACAAAGTCTCCAGAGCTGCTTAGGATGGGAAAGCAGGGGGACTGGTAACGCTGGGAAGTCAAATCACCATTCAGACTGAGCAGTCTAAACCGGGACATTTCTGTGTCCCAAAGACAATGTTTAGGATTCTGGGACAGAGACTTCCAAACTAGGACTGTCCTGGAAAAACTGAGACCGTTGGTCATCTTGACTTAACTTGTCTATTGCTTAGTAGAAACCTTATTAAATTATAAACCTACAAAGCTTAAGGCAACAAATTACACATCTGGTTCTAAGCTCGCATAGGCAATGAATGCACTTAACGTGGTTACACCATCTCACATACATTACAAAAATATTTGATTTTATTATTTGTAGCACACTTCATTAAAGCTTAGATGATATTCAATAAATATTTTGTTTGTGTATTTGAATTTATTTATGATAGTACCTCTGAACTGTCCAGATTTTTACAGAATGTCCAGATTTTTTGCATCTTATTTTTGGTCTGTCCCTCATAAAATTCATGGTCTGACAAGTCGTTAATGATTGAAGTAACTAAATATTGGCAGAAATTTGAGTTTCAAACTTCATATCCTTCAGAAAATGCATGCTAATGCAAAACATGTTATTCTATCGACTTTGTAGGTCTACAAGAACAATATTTAAACTCTTTTCCTATTTTGGGAGCCTTTGTCCACCTCATTTATTTTTGGCTTTGTCCAGATTTCTTGTGCTAAGAAGTTGAAAGGTGACACTAATTAAAATGAACTTTTTTCATACCCAGTTTCGGAGTGTAACACTCATATAAAGAGGAAAGTAAGATTCACAATGTTTTGTAAATTACGCAGCTACATTAATTCAAACATAAAAGAAAGCTGACCCAAAAAAGACCATTGTCTCCTCAAGTCTGTCTGATTGCTGTAGGATATTTTTTTTTTGTTAAATGGCTGCATATGTGAGAAGAATGTTATCAGGATTTTTCTGAGTCTGGCTCTGCTTGAATCTCATGCCCCTGGCACTAGGCACTTCTATCTGGCATGATTACAGACAGCAGTGTGTGTGTGTGTGTGTGTGTGTGTGTGTGTTTGTGTGTTCCTGTAAAGGGGCAGTATTGAAAACTCCACAGAAAACAGTACAGTTTGAAAAATATAAGGTGAGTTCTGCTATTGTCATCTGAGAGATCATATACGTAACACAGTGAGTTACATTTGCATGGGGTGTTCCGTTGAAGATAGAAAGTACATGCCCAAGAGAGAGAACATGAAAATGTTATCCATACTGAGTAAGCACATATGATGATACCCTTTAAAAGCCAACATCATCTGTTAAAAGCTTAGGCCAAATAAATAAAGTCTGCCAAGGAGACTGAAAAACCCTGAGAGTCCTGCCAAGGTATAAAGTGCAATCTCTGAGAAAGTAGACATACTGTCAGATCCACAGATTGTACCCTTCCCCAATGGAGTAATTCAGCAGGCACTACACTGGATGCCTGTCATTTGTTTAGAAAAGTCCCTAAGACAAGACAGCTGACCAGGGAAGGAAAACAAAGCTTTCCCTGATGACCGTGTCTACTGAAGAATATGATCTCTTATTGTCTATGGAACACTCCTTGTATACACACCTCCCAACTTCTTTGCTCAAAAAATTTGGGCAAAGCCAGAAATAATCAGGGGGACCCAAAAATCAGGGTCAGTTTTTAAATATTATCGTAATTAATAGAACAATGGCTACGGGGTCAGCATATATTTTCTGAATAATAAGAAATATGAAACTCTGACGTTTGGAATTATTGGCTGTCTATAACCCTCGGTGATTTATCAGAAATTCAGAAAAAAACAGTTTAAGACGATCAGAGCAAAAATATGAGGCAACATCAGGAATGTTCTATAGAATCAGGGACAGTTGATAGGCATGCTGGTATAACCACATGTTAACAACACTACTCAGGTTGCCACAGAAGATGCTTGAGCAAAAAGCTGTGGGGGGAGAGAGTAGAAGAAGAATTTTCACACAACCTGCCATTTGGGCATCAGTATGTAATCATTGCAGCATCATAAGGCATGTCTTCATTTATTGGGCACATCCTTAAACAAGCTATTAAACCTTGTCATTACTCTGTAACTTTAAAACATTGTTAAACAACAATTGTCCATCATCTGATATATTTCCAGACCAGCTGGGATTCATACACTTGACCAAATTCTATTTATGGACATGATGCAGGAAGCTAGTTCAAATACATAAAATGTTATCAGCAAAATGTTGCCTTATACAGAGAATGGGTAAACTGTCCCAATTGGTAAAAGGGGAAAGCTAATTGATTATATTTGAAATACATCAAAACTAATGAACAAATAATTTTATCCATATGGTCAGACAGCACATGCAAAAATTAAGCACTGCATCAAGGTAAGTAAGCAGAGTTACAGGGTTTAATAATTGTTACTGTTACTTACCAGAGCACAGCCCATGGTCCTGTGAGAAAAGAATGTAGCAAAGAAACACTGAGATTCCTCCATTTCCAGGTTTTGGTTTTGTCCTGCGTAACATGCTGGGGGAGAGGAAAACTGCTTAGGACCTTGTGAGCAGCTCGGAAAGACACAGCAAAGCCTAGGACAGACAAGGTAGGGTGCTGCTGAAAATTCATCATTTGTGGTTATAAGCAACTGCCACCCCAAACCTCTTTCAGCTTTTCTAATGCTATTCCAAGGTCTGAAATAACTCGTCTTTAAAACAGAAACAGTGTAAACTGGTTCTGAGGCAGACACGTTTTTCACTACAATTGTTCTGACTCACTGACAGTTAGCTAACTTTTGCATTTCACAGTGTTGCCTGGCTGCTGCAAGGACCAACCCACTTGTAGTATTTGTGTAAAGCTAGTTTCTAGTAGTAGGCAGACTTTTTTTCTTTTGTCAAGAGACTGTGCAGCGCCGAGATTGGAGTACGCCTACAAACATTTTAAAGAAAGTCTCTTTTGAGTAGTAAATCTTTTTCATGTTTCCCACATTAAATGACACATCTCCACACTCTCTCTCTCTCTGTCTCTCTCTCCTTCTCTCTTGTTATCAGTCTGTGTTCAGAACAGTAATGCTTCTGCAGAAAGTAGAGACACAATAGAACATTGTCATTTGTGAGGTGGTGTTTGGCTGACACCAGGTGGAGAGTTGCATGGAGTGTCAAAAAGGGCTCCAGTGAGCTAATATACGTTAGTTTAGAGGTTATCATCCTCAACAGTCTGTGCAGATGTTGTCTGTTTATAGTGGCCCTCTAATGACATTCAATTTATTTATTTAACAACACTGATTATCTCACATCACTAGTGGAGCATGCCTTATACCCACCCTGACTATGGCTCAGTTATCAGCTTCTGCTTTTTTTAACTTCCAGAAATACTTGCAACACCCCAAGTGGAACTAAATCATAGGCAAAAAAATGACTAGGCACCCCTGGATGTTTTGAAATGCACATTGCTTTCTAGCAGTTGTAGCAGAGTGTGTTTATCAGACGTTGCAGAAAAGTGGAGGAGTTTTCTGAGGAAGTTGGTGTATTGTAACCGACGAAAAGCTTGGGAGAAGCTTAAACCTAATAAATTTTGTTTGTTTTACATTTTGGCGACTTGGAGTTTTATTTTGGTGTTCTCGAGGGACGGAGGAGTTTTGTGCATCTCATCTCTTTTACAAAAAAAATGATTACCAACCAATGGCTTAAAAACTCTTTAATCAAAACAGTGAGCACTTCCACACTGAACTGGTGGTTCATAAGACCTTAAAATCAACATTAATTACAACAATTAAAGATATAAAATTAATATTGTGACCAGCACGTCAACTTACATGAATTCAATATGGGTTTTGAAGAAACAGGATCATTCAAACCAGAGCTCACTGAATAACACAATTCAACAATCCATTTAGATTCAGCTGTTTCTGTGGTATTCACCATATCACAACCCCCCACGTTAGGATGTAAAACCTTTAATCCTAAAAACCTAAGATGTATACCCTTCATATTGAAATGTTTACCAAGGGCATTAGTCAATTTAACATTCCTAATGTCTCCTATATGTTCTATCATAAGTTCTCTAAGTGTCCTATTTGTTTTGCTACATAAAAACATGAACACTCAACACAACTAGCCAAATAATGTGCTAGAATCAGCAAAAAAAAAAAAAAAAAAAAAAAATATATATATATATATATATATATATATATATTTCTAAATCTGGATGTATAAACTGTGTGGATTTATCAGTATGTTTACTTGCATTACGACTCAAAGAGGGAAAATTTGCAACTCTGTTCCGTTTAACTCCAACTCTAACACCCATTGTATGCTTATAGCATAACTGTCTTCTGAGGGAACTGCAATTTTTAAAGGCAAAAGATGGAGAATTTCCCAATAATCTCTTGAAGTAATTTATCATCAGAATGGACCGATTCCTGTCAATAATTTCACAAAAATAATTGACATCACTTGAATATGTAAAGGTCACCCTTCAAGGGATCATGCCTGACCATTTTTTGATCAACCATAGTTGAAGTACCTGAAAAATAAGGTTTAGCTTGTCTTGATCTATTTTCCATTACTGTGTTAATGGCTATCTCAGCTTCTTTGGCCTGATAGCCCCTGACTATAAATGTATATGGTAGATCGAAATCCCTGCTGGTCAGTCTAGAAGCCCTTAAAAATAGACCTTTAAGCACATTTTTATAGAGATGTTTAGAGTGAAGGCTAGATCTGTGCAAGTATGAATTTTTAACACAATCTTTCTTATGTCGAGATTTATTCATTATCACTAAACCATCCATAAAAACTAAAACATCCAGAAATTCAACAGATTGTTGTGTGCATTTTATGGAATATCTCAAAAAATCTGTAGTCCTGCAATTGATTCACAGTGTCTTGTCCAAATAAAAAATGAAGACATGATGAAGAACGACCAAACTGATGAACAAATATAAACGAAAAGCCACCAGCCAGACTCATCTGGCTGGTGGCTTTTCGTTTAGATTTGTTCAAATAAAAAATGAATCAGGAACAAAATGAACATAATAAAATACAAACTTCTCCAAAACTTAGTTTGATATGTAATGAATGTAAACATCCAGATTCAGTAAGATGTTATGAATTGAATTTATTCGCAGACTGAAACACGTCCGATCTTGTTTATTTGGCTAGTTGTATTGAATGTTAATGTTTTAATGTAAGCAAAACAAATAGTACACTTAGGGAACATATGTTAGAACACACAGGAGACATTAGGAATGATAAAATGACTAATGCCCTTGCAAAACATGTTATTAATGGTTTTATATTCTAATGTGAGAGGTGGCGATATGGTGAATGCAATCTGAGGGTCATGCTGCTCAATGCTAGGAGTCTAAATCTCAAAATGCACTCGCTCGAAGCACTCCTTAAAATGGAGAACATCGACATTTGTGCCGTAACAGAGACTTGGTTCAAGGCAGCAGAAAGCACCCCTGCACTACCAGGCTAAAACTCATTCCACACCTTTTGGCCCCAGAACTTGGACCGAAGCTCCAAAGTCGGTGGTGTTTTCATATTCATAAAGGATGTACACACCTCCAGACTGGTAGCCCAACATAATGCATCAGAGATACTTCATGTGCAGCTAACATTGGGTAAGACAGCGATTCAGGTCGTAGCCTGCTATAGATCACCAACCATGTCCCAAAACTCACACTCCACATTCCTAAGCACCCTGGAGTATATTAGGGTCCAACCTAACACTCTCATACTGGGTGACTTCAACTACCCCTCCATTAACTGGGAAAACTACTCATATACCAATACACTTGCCCAACATTTCCTGGAATTTACTAATTCCAATGCCCTGGACCAGCTCATTATTACCCTGGTAGCAACATCCTTGACCTAGTCATTACTAACATGGGTGACCATTGCTCTACAACAATAGTCAACTCCTCCCTGGTTAGATCCGACCACAAACTAATTACCTTGGAAATTGGGTCTATATCAGAAGATCAAAATTTCAAAACTTTGAATCTGATATGGTCAACACCATATGATCGAAGTCTTGAAACTTCTAATCTTTTTAACTGAGATCTTCGTACAGCACGGAAAGGGAAGCTTTCCCTTTTCTGCACTGTAGTGCGATCTCAGAGTTGGTATATTTAAGTAGCAGGGGATGTGGGGTGCACAGTCCCCCAACCTGCTTAGAGCATTTCAATGGTTTGTTTTTGTAAGTTGTTGTGTTTTATTACATTTTCGATGTTTCAAGACTTCCATTATATGGTGTTAACCATCTCAGATTCAAAGTTTTGAAACTTCGATAATGTAATATAGACTCTTGGAAATCCATACCCCCACCCCACCCCCGCAAAGGTAACCACCATGAAAAACTTCTCCAAAGCTTACTTTGGGCTCCTAAAAACAGAGGTGGCTAACTTCACGGCACCCATGCAAATGGAGATCAGTTGCAAGACCACCGAATCATACACCAATGCACTGTATGAACACGTACACAAATGCATGGATCTCGCCATACCCAATAGAATCAAGATGCTCTCCTCCAAAAAAAAGGAAGCCAATCTGGTGGTTCCCTGCCATAAACAAACTTTACAACAGGAGGAGGAAACTGATGCAGAATAAGTTGAAGTCCCAAGACTGGAAAAACTCCCTTATCATCCTCAACAAAAAGTTGAAATCTCTCATCAAATCCTCTAACGCTAGCTATGAAAACATAATTGCAGCAGATAGTAAAGACAACCACAAGGCCTTGTATAGTTGTGTAAAGAATCTCCATGGCAAAACCCAGATTTGCTCTGCACTACTGCACAATGATACCTCCTATACTGAGCCAACAGATATTGCCAATATACTGGCCGACAGATTCAGTGCCAACTTTACCCCCCTCTTCCCCCAAGGGACCAGTCACAATATCAGTAGATTGCCAGGCACCCAGTATTACTGCTGCACAGGTAAAAACAGAACTGTCCAAGGCCAAGAATACAGCTTCTGTGGGAGCTGACAATATCCCTGGCTGTGTTCTACATGAACTACAGAGTGAACTGGCACTTTGCCTGTGTGCCCTGTTCAATCACAGTCTCACCTCAGGCTTTGTCCCTACTGAATGGTGCACTGCTACATTCATCCCTCTCAACAAAGGAGGAGCGACTACAGATCCTGGGAACTATTACCCCATTAGCCTGACGAGTCTGATAAGCAAAGCTATGGAACACATCATCATGGACCTAATAAACAAGGATATAGGGAATCTCCAAACTCTTGATCCCACACAGTTTGGTTTTGTGAAGAGTAGATCATGCCTGCTCAACTTGGTCAACTTCTTTGAGTCAGTCACCAGAGCTGTGGATGAAGGCAAGGTGGTTCATACAGCCTACCTTGATCTGGCTAAGGCCTTTGATACCATTCCCCACTCAGGAAACCATAAAAAACTCACTAAGCAGGCATCAACCCCTATATCACTAGGTGGGTTGCAAACTGGCTCACAGGTAGAACCCACAGTGTGAAAGTAGTTGACTCCAAGTCAGACTGCTGACCAGTCATGAGTGGAGTCCCACAGAGTTCGGCCTGGGTCCTGTCCTGTTTGGTATCTACTTCTCTGAAGTCCAGGCCAACACGAAGGGACTCTAGCTGACAAAATGCGCAGACGATTGCAAGTTGGGAGCTATTATTAACTCCCCATGTGATGTTGACATCCTACAGAAAGGCATCACTGAGACCAACGACTGGTGTCATAACCATTGCCTTAAGCTCAATGTCAAAAAATGTGTCATCATCCCCTTTGGGAAAAACCCAGTTCCCATGAATTACCACATCAATGGTAGTCCACTGAACACAGAAGGCGTTAATAAGAGATCTGGGAACACAGGTTGACAGCAACCTCTCTTTTGACCAAAACATTGCTACTGTGGCACAGCTCATTACTAAGAGTTTTGCATCCTGAAGAAAAAGGTCATTTTCTCCCTCTACTCTTCCCTCATTAGGATAGTCATTGAGTACAATGCCCCATTTGGCATGTACCTCACTAAACACCTGCAACAACTGGAGAGGCCACAAAAGTACCTCACAAAGAGGATCCTAGACCTTAAACATTTCTCCTATATGGACAGACTAAAAAAACTCAAACTATTCTCTGTCTCATATCGCCTACTTAGAGGCAATCTCTGCTTGACTTACAAAGCCATGTCTGACCCAGCTCTGTTAGAAATGCTACATCTAAAGAAATCCCAATCCCACTACACCAAACACTCCAGAGACATCAACCTCATCACCACAACCAACAGAACATGCTGGAGGGACAGGTTCATAACTCAGAGACTGCCCATGCTATAGAATAGACTTCCCATACATGTCAAGCAGAGCACCTCACTGGCCCGCTTCAAGAGAAATCGTGATGAGTGGATGGGAAATAGAAAATTCACCCCAGGAATCACTCCAGTCAGTGGCTTTACTCAACAAAGGCACTGGGAATTAAGGTTGGGTGGCACGATGCCAGGGTAATCCTATGGGCTAGGCTTGTAAAGGCTTCAGGGCCATTAGCCAAGTACACACCTATGAACCTATGAATATAAATAGATTGTTGGATTTGTGTACTGTAACAGGATCTGGTTTGAATGATGCTGTTTCTTTAAAACCTGTACCAAAGACAAATAAGTTGATGAATTGATCACATGATTTTAATTGGATATTTTTAAGTGCTGTAATTAATGCTGATATTAAGGTTTGATGAGGTGCCAGTTTGGCGTGAAAGCGTTCACTGTTTTGATCAAAATGTTTTAAGCCATTGGTAGGCAGCCATTTTATTTTTTTATACTTTTTTGCTTACTTGACTGCTGTTTATCCTTCCGGTTGGATGGTTTTGGATATTTAGCTAAATCCTAGATTCAGATTGTAGATAATGCCTACGTGACCAATTTATTCTACCATGTTCCTATCACTGGGATACTGTAGATCTATAAGTGCTCTCCAGAACATCAGCTAACATGCATGAGTTGGAGAGACTGTTTAATGTCAGCTAGGCTTGTTATATGGTACTATTTATCCAGTATTATTTTGCTTAAACTACTAACAAATGATATACCACAGGGGATGCAGATCAGTCATATTCACCTTTACTATAGCAAAGATAGCAGCCTCATTTTGACTTTGATAATGCAGCCAGGTGATGTTACTGTTTTAACTCCCTCAAATGCCAGGACTACAATGGAGCCTATTTGGCAGCCTCCACAGAACACAAGAGAAAAAATGTCTTAAAGGACACACAACAATGTATTCACCTTCTGAGGTGCCCTTAACACTATATGTATTTATAAACCCAACTCTCTGGCATGATTAATACTAGCTCTGATATTCTACCAAATGGGCCAATGGAATTATGCTACTGAGTTTAAGATGATGCACATGCTGTGATTACAGCAAAGACAAAGGGACTAGTGTAATTTCTGAAAACATGAGACTATCTCCTTTAAGTTCACTGAATGGCAACATCAGTTATGTAGCAGAGACCATAAACAGGTACACTGTTTACAGTAGCAACATCAAAATTGCCTAATTAACAAATAATAAAAAAATACTATGTTTTCATGCCATCAGCTCCCTCATATGCACTGTGTCATGGGCCAATGTGTGACGGTTCCTACAATGTCGAAGACTTGCTTACAAATTTACCCCAATTTATTTATTAAGGCATTAGTCTGCTATGGTCTAATGGTCCCTTTCATGCTTTGTTTTTGTGAATTCATGTGCAGTGTGTTGTAATGACATTAATATTAAACTCTGAATCCTAACTGTAAATTCATTGCTGTTATGCTTTTGTTGTGAGCAGTTATGTAGCATTGCTTTGTGAGTGTGTTCTCAGAGTCACTGGACAGTCACATATACAAAGCATAAAAACTAGTGCACACTGTTTGTAGCTGGTAACGTCACAGCTAGATGTTGCACTCTGATTATGTAATGTGGTTATCACTGGAATTTACAGTATGCATACAAAACCCTGACAACTCAACTGCCCTTTCAGCAGAATATCATTTTTATTTCATTATTCAGTATTATTTGCTTGCATGCCTGATGGCAGTATTTCTTTCCTTTATGTCCTGTGAAACCCTCACATGTGTCTTTTGTTGCTTCCAGTTTTAATTTACACCGCCTCTTGGAAACAGCCAATCCAAGGCTAAAGTCAGACAAGACTGAAATAAGACCTGGAGTATAAATTCAGTTGGTTCATTGTCAGTGGCTCAGCAAATTGTGCATTTACTTTTGGTGCCAGCAAAATTAGACGTCTATGGGTTTTGTCCCCACCCCTGGCATTTGATTCATATTCCAGTACTGACACAGTGTGACAAGAGGGGTTGCTCTATGCCTTAGGAGCCAACCTTCGGATGAGATAGTAAACAGAAGGCTCATCTACCTGTGTTGGTGAGAGATATTAAAAATCCCAAGACACTTGTTAATGAAAAATAGTGCTAACCTTTCTTCAAAAAAAAAAAAAAAAAAGTCATAAGGCTACATGACAAGAATAGATAAACATTTTACAGGCAAAGACTGTCATAAGATCCTTCACAAGTATAAAACAAGTATAAAAAGAATCAAATATAAAATTAAATATAATTATTGCAAATGAACAATGTGAAAATGCTTCATAGCAATTTAAGGTTGGAATTCATAGACAAGTGCTTTGCAGCTGAGCATTCCTGTATGTCTAGTATCCTATAGTGCAATGTGTTCCTTAGCTGCTTATGTATGAATTGGCTCTTAGTTCTGGTAGGCAGTGAAAATTAATGCACAATAAATTTATGGAGCTGCAGTACGGAGACAGTTGGCAAAAGGTAGGATCAATGGAGGAGTTACAGTAGCAAAGTGTGCATGATCATAGTGGTTGTCATCACAGAAAGTCACACAAGCCTGCTCAAGATTGTGTGCAGTCGCATGTGCAACAAAGCATCTTATTGCTTTCTCACACACACACACACACACACACACACACACACACACACACACACACACACACACACACACACACACACACACACACACACACACACACGGTTCATTATGTAAGTAGGGAGAAAAGGGGGAACAGCAGGCAGTGGGAAACACACATGGCTAGCTATAAGGAATGACTGATGGGAGGAGAAGTGAATTTTTATATGAAAGGCTCCTGTTATTCATATAAAAAGAATAAGGATTGTTGAGGAAGATAGTGGGGAATGGTTACGGGAGGGATAGCGAGAGAGAGAGAAAGAAAGGTTGTTGGGTCACAAAAACATAAAATACAGACACAGACAAGTAGGGGTGGCATTGACCCTAAAGGTAGGGATAAGAGTGGGAGTGGATGTACTCAGACAGAAAATGGACACTTGGTGATCTAGTCAACAAGCAAGGCATAGGGAGTTGCATACAAGACAGGAGACCTCAGGGATGGGGAATGAGACAGACTGTACAGTGGATGCCACACTAGCTCAGAAGCAAACCCACAAAGACATCAGTCATCTCTGTGGCTCACATCATGTGCAGGCTGTGCTTATTGTAGCAAGACTGATGGGTCCTGCTGGTTGTGCAACTCTCACAGGCATGTCAGGAAACACTCCATGGTACTGAGACAGGCATTCAACTGTCTGTACACCTCAAATATCACTGAAATGAGCAAATGAGGTCAGGAAACCAGAGGGGCATTCTACATACCACTTTCAGAAAAGAAGCTTTTGCTCTGCTCATTAGTAATCTTCACAAAGGGCACCGGTGAGCCCTCCAGGTCACCTTCAGCAGGATAACTTCCATCCTCCTTCTGAGAAGCAGGCCTGGTGACCACTGGTGAGACAAAGCCAGAGGTAATGACTGATGCAGGCTGAGATGACCAACCACTCATCTACCGCCATCATATCTGAATCTGTAGAAGGAAAGGAAAACAAAATGACACTAGTCACACTTATTTACATGTACCATTAAAGCAGTATACTGTAGCAGTGTACATAGCATATGCACTGCGCCACCAGGAGAGGTGCTCTTACCTCCTACAGCATTCTTCCATGTTTGTGTTTGCTCCTCAATTGCTGTAAGACAAAGTTGGAAGATCTTGGTATAGTTGTGGACCTGTGAAAAGAAAACAGAAAATATGCCTACAGTAAAACTCTTGCTGTCTGTTCCAAGCCTTTGCTTCCTACTGGATAAACAGGTTAATATGATGCCACCACAGATTGCTATACTGATGCCAGCACTGCTAACCAGAATGGGTAATGCCAGTGACATCACTCATCACTTATCGTCTTGGCAAATGTGTGCCAGACATCAACTAATGCTACAGAGAGCTATCATATTGGCCCAACAGGCACTCCTGAAAGTCTGTATGGAGGACAAAGAAGAAGAAAATATTGTTCTTTCTTGAACACCATGCAGGAGCCTAGTTGTTCTCGGTACCTAAAGTAGCTATGGGCACTCTGACAGGACTGCTCAAGGAGCAATATGTTGGCCCTGTGTAGGTGGATACATGCTTGGACATCATGTGATGTGTAAAGCAGTGCAGCAAATTGGGTGCTTCTAAAAAGCTTTTTAGTGCAGGCCCATGGCACTATGAGCTTCACAGATGCTGGGCATAAGCATATTGTGTACAGTCAAGGATGAGCAGATTAGCACAACTTACTATCAGTTGTGCAGTGCATCATGGTATCAATTCAGAGACAGTTGCAATAAATTCCCTCATTAACTCTTTCACTCCAGAGCAGCTCAGGAAATGCTGACTGCTTACTTCCACCATGGGAGCAATAGTGCAGCCTGAGCTCTAATACCATGAAGAAAAAAAGAAATTATGTCTTACTATAATGTTCCATCTGTGTTGTTCATCTTCTTTCATTCATCACTGATGAGTTCAGTTCCAAGCCCTCGGAACCGAATCGGCCTTTTTACCAAGCTCGTGCCAGCCAAAAACTCTCGAGCTAAGCTTCTACCCAGAATGCCCTTCTCCCTGTTACCTCAGATCAAATTTGCTAGAGACAGAGAAGTAAAGCCGAGGCCACTTCTGCGCAAATACCCTAGGAAAACACTTGGACCCAAAACATCCCCCAGGAGCCTTTGGAGGGGGAAGGAGGGTTGGTAGCGATGAATAAAAGAAGATGAACAACACAGATGGAACGTTATGGTAAGACATAACTTCTTTATCTGATGTTAATCTTCTTTCCATTCATCACTGATGGGACAGAATCCCAAGCTACCTTGAGATACATGGGCAGCCCTTATGGAAGAACATTCCTGAATACCATTGAGCCAAAGGCAGCTCTCTCTCTGGAGACCAAGTCCAATTTGTAATGATTGATAAAGGTATGAGGCTTAGCCCAAGTAGCTGCTGTGCAGATGTCATCCATGGAAGCCCTGGAATGGAAAGCTGCAGATGTTGCCATAGATGTAGTGGAGTGAGCTTTAACTTTTGGCATAGGTTCATTACTGAGGGAATAGATGAAACGTATGCAGTCCCCTAGCCATTTTGATACTGTAACCTTGGAAACAACATTTCCCATTCTAGGCCCAGAAAAGGAGATGAAAAGCTGATCAAACTTACACAGGTTTGGTCCTGTCTAGGTAAAATCTCAGTTGCCTATGTACTTCCAAGGAGTGTAAGCAATACTCTCCTTTATTGAAAAAAATCAGTAAGAACACTGGTAGGTCAATGGTCTGGTTAATGGAACATTCAGAAACAATTTTGGGAAGGAAGGATGGATTTGTCTGAAGTGATACTCTGTCTTTATAGAAAAACAGATAGGGCCTCTTGATATCAATGCCTGCAGCTCAGAGACCTATCTGGCTGACGTGATGGTTACTAAGAACAAGGATTTCCAGGACAAGAACTTTAGGTCACATTTCGCTGCAGGTTCAAAGGGTTTTGAGTCAAAGACAGAATGACTAAAGTGAGGTTTCATGGTTCCACAGGCTGTCTGACAGGAGGCCTGATATGAGAGGTTCCCTTGAGAAAGACTTTGCATAGATGTAAAGAGATGATAGGGGAGACTTCTATACCATTGTGGAAATTAGAAATTGCTGCCAGGTGTACTTGTACGGTAGAGGCAGAGGCTCCATTATCAAAAAAACTTAGCCAAGTATTGCAGCACCACAGTCACTGGAGCCAAATACGGGTCTAGCATGTTATCCTAAGACCAGATGGAGAACATTTTCCATTTATCCTTATACAGTCTTCCGGTGGATGGTTTATGAGAGGCCAGAATAATGTCTCATACAGGTGAGATGAGATGAGCTTGCCTGGCAACTAATGGAAGTGGAGAAACCAAGCTGTCAGCTTGACACTGGACAGATTTGGGTGGCTCAACCCTTGGGGGTGAGTAATCAGATCTGTAAGAGGGTCCAGAATCCACAGCAGGTATACTAGGCGAGGCTGAAGGAAGGGGAACCAAACTTGCTGAGGCCAGAACGGAGCTATGAGGATCACCTTGCATCTGAACCGAAGAGCTTTCTTTAGAAACTGTGGAATCAGGGGAATGGGAGGATAAGTGTAAAGAAGTCCTGTGGGCCAATCATGGATTAGAGAGTCCCTCGGGGACTCCCCTTTCAGGGGAAACAGAGCAAAATAGCTGCTGCACTTTTTGTTCAATGGGGAGGCGAAAAGATCGCAGCAAGGTTGGCCACGGTGGCTGAAGATTTCTGTCACCACCTTGGGATTGAGGTACCACTCATGAGGCAGGAGGATGCATCTGCTCAGTTTGCCCACAATTACATTGGAGCTCTCCAGAATATGCATTGCTATCAGAAAGCGGCTGGAAGCTATCACTCACTGCCAAATTCTCATGGCCTCTTGACACAGGGGGTAGGACTTGGTTCCTCCTTGCTTGTTAATATTCCAGACTACAGACATGTCCGACTGAATTGCAATTGTCTCAGAAGGGAGAACTGAATGAAAAGCCTGCAATGCTAACAGCACCACTCTCAGTTCCAGAACATTGATATGCAGGTGGGCCTCTATTGTGGACCATGCGTCTTGGACTGTCTTTCCCTGGAAATGCCACCCCCCCTCTCGATCAGGAAAGCATCCGTGGTCACAATGGCCCTGGGCTGAGGAGATTGAAATGGGCAACTCCAAAGTTCTCCATCTGGCTTCATCCACCAAAGGAGGTCCTGCTTGCAGGAGTTGGTTATTTGATTCTGGTAACTGAGGGGGGTGATAGTTTGGGAACCACTGACAAAGAAGGAGCCATTGTAGGATTTGCATGTGTAGCTTCACTTGGGACACTATTGGAATTGAAGCTGCCATGGATCCTAGGGCCTGAAGAACTTCTCTTGCTGAAACTTTTGTTTGACAGAGTATCACCCGGAGCTGGAGCCTCAGTCGCTGTAGTCTGTGATTTGGGAGTGACACTGGACAGGACCGGGTATTGAACACTGCTCCAATGAATTCTATTTGTTGTGTAGGAGTAAGGTTTGATATCTCCAAATGTATTGTTATTCCCAGAATTTTTTCCAGAGAGAGAGTATAATGCAGTGCGGTTACCAGAAGATGCTTGGTGGGGCCGGTGAGGAGCCAGTAATCCAGATATGGAAACACCCAGAATTCTTGCAGTCTTAAGTGAGCTATGACCACTGCCATGCACTTTGTGAACACTCTGGGGGCTGTAGAGAGACCAAATGGCAGGGTGCAAAATTGATAATGACTGGCCCCTAGCTGGAAGCGAAGCAGACTCCTGGAGCATTTGTACATTTTGATGTGGTAATACGCATTCCTGAGATCTATCGAGCACATCTAATTGCCTTCTCTTAAAAATGGAAGAATGGACTGAACCATGACCATCCAGAATTTGGTTTGGGTGACAGACTTGTTTAAGCTGCTGAGATCCAAAATGGGTTTCCAGTCCCGTCTTTTTTGGCATCAAAAAGAATCTTGAGTAGAATCCAGATCCATGTTGGTCTGGTTGGATGACTCTTTTTTGAGACAGCTTTATTATCTCTGAAGCTACTTCTTCCCTTTGACTGGGTGGAATGTCGGGAAGCTTTTTTGGGAAATTTGGTTGACAAGAAAGGAGAATGGTGTAACCTATGGTGATTATACTCTGCACCCAATGATTGGTGTTAATGGATTACCAGGAAGCTTGGTGCAGAGAAAAATGACCTGACTGCTTCCAAAGGTAAGTAATTGGCATGCTCCTCAGGAGCACTGGTAAAGCTGTCCAGAGAAGGAGTCCCTGGAGCCTTGGTTATGAGGACCTCCTCTGCCTCTGTAGGGGTGTCTTCCAGAATTGTTACCCCCTCTGCCCTTGGGGGTATCATCACCATGTGCGGCACGGAAAGGACCTCGATATTTTTTGTGTCACATTTTTCCACTTCTCTAAATCCTGGAGAAGGTATGTTGAGGGATGGAAAATCATAGGCCTACTGCAGATAGGGTCTTGCCATCTTGCTCGCACCTGGCTAGTGTGTCCTTCACTTTGGAGCCAAAAAGGGATGATGCTTCAATGGGAGCATTCAAAAAGAAAGACTTGAAGGGGTCAGCGAGATCACAAATGTGCATCCAGGCATGACACCTCATGACAATGCCTAAACCCACTGCTCTAGCCACCCCTTCAGTCACATGTGTTAGCAACCTCATAGACGAGTCAGAGATCGATTCCTGGTTTGCGAGCTGCGAGGCCACTTTGTCCCTGACCTCATCAGACAGCTGTCCTGTGACTGCCCACGAAAGTTCAGAGATCGAGTCCCTCTGGAGCCTCGTAAAATGTGTCATACAGTTCAGTGACTGTATAGCAAAGGTCCCTGATGCAAAAACTTGCTTCACAAGTCTGTCTACTGCCCAGGACTCCCTGCTGGGTTGGTGGACAGTGGGACTTTCCTCAGCGTCGCCACCACAATAGCAGCGACTGGTAACCCTCTGGACCAATGCGTGTTCTCCTTGGGAGGGGAAAGAATTTTGTTAGCTTTCCGAGGAATTGCCTCAATGGAATCATGGTTCTTCCAAGCGTGCTGCATGATGAGCTGGACAAGCTCATTGGCAGGCAAGGTCACCCAAGAGGTAGAAGACCAGGCATGGGAAGCCTTCAGGAACATGGACTCCTCAGATGAAGGGTTGGAGGGCTTCAAGTCACCTCTCTGTTTTAGCATTTCCAGGATGTCTCCGAAGGAGACATCATCAGGAGGTGACCGTGGGGACCCTTCACCATCATCGTAGTCCATGTCTTCCATTAAAGACTCCTCGGGTGAGTCCATGTGCTTCCTCTTGCATGTCCTCTTTTGAAGGGGCTCCTCAGTGGGGGTCTCTGAGGAGGACTTGGAAGACCAGGTACCCTGAGCAGGGGTGTCCTGCAGTTTCTCTGCCCAGTGCCCTGGGGGGTGGTCTGTGACAGCTGTAGCTCAGGGGACGAAAACTGAAGTTCTGATGTCATGGGGTGCTTCCAGAAGCAAGGGCCCTGTCCATCCAGCGGAAAGCAGGTGTGCCCGAAGAGGGATGGGAGCCCGGAACTGAGAAAGACAACCTTGGGACCGGGGTCACACCCTGCTTCAATGAACCCACCCCCATGGATGAAGCCTGAAGCAGGATCGGTGCAGACGTGGCTATCGGCACTGAGGATGGAACCGAAGACAAACATGGATCCGTGCCTCGAGCTGAGGCACCCCCCCCAATCCCCAGACTGAGGAAGGACCAGTTCCGCAAGAACTGAAGACCAAAGGAGCAAGCCCAGAGCCTGAGTGAGGTCCACTAGAGGAGCTGATTGATGGGTTCCAAGAAGGAAGTTGGAGAAGAAGGCTTCAGAACCAAAAAGGTCGAAGGAGGAATGTAAGGAGGAGTCCGTGGAGAAACCAACCCAAGTCCTGCAGGTGGATGGATCTTAGAAAGTCTGGGTATCCCCCTGGCTGCCAACAGCTGGTCCACAAGACGCACCACATTGGGTTCTGACAGGCTCCAGGTGGATCTAGTACATACTCCGGATGGAGAGTCAGGTCGGTAAATGAATGGGCTATGCATCTGGCCCAGGAATGGACCTACGGAAGGGGAGTATCAGGTCCATGGTTCAAGGTCTGCCGGCACCAAAGTCTCAAGTTTCAAGACTGGGATTAATGGGGTCAAATCCAACTTGGTTGGGAAAAAGCTTGGTGCCAAAGTGGCACTCAAAGCCGAAACAGTAGGTTCCAAAATCGTAATTGATGTACGTATCAAAGGCATGCCTTGAGCAGTAGTGGCCACAGGTGCCGAAGGCGTAGTAGGCATAGTGAGGTCTATTATTGGTACCGGAGGCAGGATCTGTGCTGAAACTGGTGCCGGTATCGAAAGTTTCGAGAAGCTCTAAGCTGACAAAGACGGACCCATAGAGGCAGATTTATGCTCTGAGGACAACTTGGGGACCTTTGATTTCACAGGCTTACCCTGATCACCTGATGGTGAGGAGGGAACTGAGTGGGACCTCTGTTTGTCTTTAGTAGGAGGGGTTGAGACCCCCATTGCAGAAATGGCCTCTGAAAAGGGAGACTTAAGTAACCCTTTCAGTATCAGTTTATTTTTTCGCTCATTAATAGTGCATTGATTGAAACTCTGGCAAATGTCACAAGGAGGTTGCAGCAAAAGGTGGGGCACCCTCAAACAGTACATGCAATCATTGTAAGAGTCACTATTAGGTAACTTGCCATTAGATGAAGCACAAGCATGCTTAAACCCTGAAGTACCTTTCTTATCCGACATCTTGACAAAGAGACACCACAGGCAAACAGTTTAACCAGTCTGTATTAATAAGTCAAACACAGTTCAAAAAAGCCACACAGTTATATCACTATAGCGATATGTAAAAGTAAAACAGAAACACCTACTGAAAATACACTAACAGGTTAAGGAAGAAAGGAGAAATACCAGCTATGGTAGTGAAGGAATACCACAAGGGTAAGAGGAGAAGGCTGTACCAACAATGGTACTTGAAAGTTTACCAACGGTAACAACGGGTAGAGCAGAGGATAAAGATCAAGGTCTGACAGAAGAAACACTAAAGATACTAATTGCTCACTAAAATAGAAAATATCAAAAGTTTTCCACACAAAATATCAAATAAAGTTTCACTTAGCTGAGAGCTCAGCTGAAACGCGGCTTTATGACTACGTGGCAAACGAGATCTGAGGTAATAGGAAGAAGAGCATTCTGGGTAGAAGCTTAGCTCTAGAGTTTTTTGGCTGGTGCGAGCTTGGTAAAAAGGCCGACTTGGTTCTGAGGGCTCGGAACTGAACCCATCAGTGATGAATGGAAAGATTAACAACATCAGATCAAATATTCATAACTCTTTAACCATAACCGCTAGACTGAAAATATAAATGTGAAAGTTGTTCAATAGGCACAGATTTTCGCAACAGTGTAAATGTAACTATTTATAGTGTGCATCTAAGTCATTATTTAATATTTGCCAAATAATGCAATGCTATGCATATTTTGTACCTTTTTGATCAAACAAATTACAATATCCGGGTGAACATACCATGTAGATCCATACAGTTTGCAATTAATTTGTTTGTGTGGATGTCAGCTTTAAAAAGATACTTTAACCAGTATTGTGTGATGCTCCTTTGCTGAGATAGTCACAGAAATATAATAAATACTATATTTCTTATAATCTGACAAATAAAGCATAATATCTCATCAACTGTAACAGACGAAGGCTTATATATCAGTGTACAAGTTGTGTGGCTCGATGCCAGCTTCAAAATGATACATTATTCACTAAAATATAAAAATATATCAATTTTCATAACCCAAGTCATAAAACAAAATGTGATATCTTTACAGTTATGCAGCATACAGTCACAGTTCTTTCACCATGTTGTGAGTACTGATACTGTCTTCCAAATGAGATCTTACTCAGTATATTGACCTGTTCCCTAGCAGAGTTATTCACCAAAATATGAGAAAACTATCATCATTTTCATAACCAGCACTAACTGTGATATCGTTTGTGGTATGTTATGTTATGTCATAAAGCTTAATAGAGTTTTTCTTACCACAGTGGTCCTACTTGGTTTTGGCTGTCTTCCATCCATGAGCATTAGTGCATGTTGCCAGTATATCCTGCATTGCTGCTGTCATGTCATTATGGAGATCAGTGAAGAACAGGTCATTATCTTTTTCATTTAGGTGAACTCCATCACTTCTGAAAAGATGAACATCTTCTGCAGTGATACTATTATGGCTGATTGTTAATCCACAGAACCTGTTTATCAAGCCATGCATGAAACCATTCTGTAACTGCCTGGGCTCGTGCTCTACCTACTGAATGTTTGCATTTTCCCAGTGCTGGTGAGGTATTATGTCAGACCACACAAAATGACAAGGCCGCAATGACTGTTCAAAAATCGACTTGATTCAAAACCTTAGCTGTCAGAGTGGATGAGTGATGACATCATTCCCTTCAATGTGCATCACCAGGATTTCAGGCTTAGGGCAGATGCAACACTTCTCATCCCACAACTGCAGGAGTCCACTCCACTGCATGCGTCTTCTTGTAATCCAGTGTACCTTCACGGTAGATGTGGGAAAGCTCAAATTGCAGTGTTCATCACTTCTGGAGGCATAGCCCAATTCCACCATACATCTCAACCTCTTAGAGCAAGAAATCTGGATAAAGCCATATATTATGGGGGACAAAGGCCCAAAAATAGAGTCAATTTTTAAATACTGCTCCTACAAACTCAGAAAGCTGATAGAATAAGAGATTTTGCATTAGCATGAATTTTCTGAAGGGTATGAAGTCTGAAACTTAAATGTCTGGCATTATTTTCTGATTTTAGTCTTCAATGAATTCCCAGTGATTTGTCAGAAACCATAATTTTATGAAAAAGACCAAAAATATGAGGCAAAAATCTGGACATTCTGAGAAAATCTGTACAGTTGAGAGGTATGCCATACACCCGCAGTCTCACTTGTCGTTGCCCAGCTCCTGAAGCCATATCACTGCAACAATGTAGAAGCACCTGCACAGAGAAGGAATGAAAATAGGTTACTGGTGATTTTCGCGGATTTATTGGATTACTACATATATATATGTCCTATGCAATACCTTGTTGCCAGTTGGAACCTTCACTCCTATTCACAGTGGTATTCGTTTTTTAAATAAGATAAGGTGCATTATTTGTACTGATGAGTCAGGGGTACATACCTACTGACCAGTAAAACACCAACTCACACAGTCTATCAGAATGATGGTAGGCACAGATCACTGTAAAGAGAAACATTCTTGCCCCATCCAAAATGCTGCCTGAAGGGATAGTGACAAGGGGCTACAGAAAGGGCACATGTAAAGAGAAAAAGCAGGGTAAGGACAGCCACTCCGCTAATTAACTCAGGACAGGCATGGGGCTTCAATGACACTTAAAGGCATTCAAAGTGTTTCATATCTGTGCTGGCTGCCCACACAGACTGCAGAAACTGGCACAGCGTCATCACTTCCTTCAGTGGCAGCAGTCTGCCTTACCTCGGTTTTTTCTGCTTGCAT
Organism: Protopterus annectens; assembly: GCF_019279795.1. Classification (NCBI taxonomy): domain Eukaryota; kingdom Metazoa; phylum Chordata; order Ceratodontiformes; family Protopteridae; genus Protopterus; species Protopterus annectens. The sequence goes on from NC_056747.1 coordinate 733,296,216, forward strand.
GTGTCCTTTTAGGAATGGACATAAGGAATCACAGGAGGAACCTGACCTAATGTGTCTTGCCATGACGTAAATACTTTTCTTGAAGTGAGAGTGAAAGGAGAGCTACATAATGGGTACATGTGAAAAGAAAAAACATTACCTCTGCTTTTTCTGTCTGCATGTGTCCTTTCAGGAATGTAAAGAAGGCATCACATGGGTAAACTCCTCTAATAGGTCTTGCCCTGACCTAAATACTTTTCCTCAAGGGAGAGTGACAGGGGGCCACAAAAAGGGCACAAGTAAAGTGAAAGAGCAGGGTAAAGGCCACCACTCCATTAATTAACTCAGGACAGGCATGGGGCTTCAATGACACTTAAGGGCAGCCGAAGTGTCCTATACTTGGCAGAGTCTCATCACTTCCTTCAGTGTCAGCAGTCTGCCTTATCTCTGCTTTTTCTTTTTACATGTGTCATTCAGGAGTGTAAACCCCTGCATCACAGGGAGAACTGACCTAACATGTTTTGCCTGGCATAAACACTTTGTGATGGGAGAGTGACAGGAGAGCTATGCAAATGGCACAAGTGAAAAGAAAAATCATCTTAACCTATACTTTTTCTGTTTCCATGTGTCCTTTCTGGAATGTAAATAAGGAATTAGAGGGCAAAACTTCCCTAATGTGTCTTTTCTGACCTAGATATTTTTCCTGAAGGGAGGGTGACAGGAGAGCTACACAAAGGGTACATGTGAAAATAAAAGCATTAACTCTGCATCTTCTATTTCCATTTGTCCTTTCAGGAATGTAAATAAGAAATCACAAGAGAAAACTGACCTAACATGTTTTTCCTAACTTAAGTATTTTTTTCCTGATGGGAGAGTAACAGGATAGCTATCCAAAGGGAACATGTGAAAAGAAAAAGCCTTACCTTTGGTTTTCCTGTTTGCATGTGTCCCACGTTCTGACCTAATTACACCATGCATATCCAGGGAAGCAGCAGGCTGTTACTTTCACAGAACATAATGAAAGCATTCACCATGGCCACATTCCATAAGAACTAGAACATGTACAGCCACCATTTGCAGTCTTTCCTTGCAGTTAGATACTGTGTGCTGATCAGCTCGGTCCACCCCATTCATGTAACTGTTGTATATGTTTACAACATGGCACTGATGCCCTTGTTCCATCACACTTTCTCTTGCATGTACTGCAAACTGACAAGGTTGACTTATTATTAGTTGATAGGAGAAACACTTGGTTACTATCCTTCCGTTTAGTAGCCAGCAGTGGGCCAAACTATAACTGCTTGTAGTAACCTCAAGGTGCTTTAACAATGGCCTGTCTGTTGAATGTTAGAGGCCATCCTGGCCTATTGTTGTGCATGGTTCCACAGCAGTGCAGGCCATATTGCAGCAATTGCTGTGCCAGAGGAACAGAGCTAAAGAAGTTATCAAAGTAAATATGGTGCTTCTTGTCCATCAATCCCCTAGTTAAATCAGCCACAACTCAGTGTGCCAGCCCAACCTCAGTATTCTGCTCTGCCTTTCCAGTGTACACCTGGAATGCACGTATGTACCCATTGTGAGTCTGCCAACACCCATACCTTAATGCCATACCTCTCTGGCTTATCAGGCATAAACTGTCTAAATGTCAAACGTCCATGGAAGCCAACATTGGCTTCATTTACTGCCACCTCACGATCTCTGTTAAAATGTGTCCTCAGTACAGCATCCAGTACAGGCCATATGTGGTGTAGCTTGTCATGACCCACAGAGCCCTGAGGTAGGCTCAAGCAATTATTGTTGCAGTGAAAATACTACTGAATTTTTTCAAACCATTCTTGGGTCATGTACTGTGTTACTGAAAAGAGACCATATACATGTTTTTTTTCCCAGTACTGCCTGGATTCTGGAACATGTGCATTCTAACACCCAAAAATGTGCATAAAGTCTGTAAGACATATGGGACTCAGCCGCTTATTGACCTTGCCTGCTGTGGCCTGCCTCTGCACAGCATAGTGATTAATTTTGTCATCAATAAGGGAGTACAGCTCTTCTGGGAACATCAAGTTCATGAAGTCCATCTTCATGCTATCTGGGCTCAGGTTGGTTACAGGGCCTACTGCACCCACAAAGTCATCAAAGTGTACTGCTGTGAATCTTTTCCCACAGGATGTTCTTAACTGGTGGGTGTGCTCGACATGCCTTAGTGGGGGGCTTGGCACACTTTCAGATGGGATGTCCTACATGGTTCATAGCTGATGCTATGACCATTGTCAATACCAACTGTGTTTCATGCACTTTTGAGTGACGTACTGACAGACATTCTCTGTTAAGGCACCATCATATCCCTGCTTGAAGAAGAGCTACTTCAACTCAGATCTAGTGGATTTTTGCCATCCCAATCCACATACTCCAGACTGCCTTGCAAAATAGAAGGCACATCATCTTCCTTGTCACCACCTGAACTGGCATGGACTGTGGAGGACTTCATAGCTTTGTCAGTGATACCATGCCCATTCTTGAACACAGACGGGCAATTCATCCTCTGTGTCAAAATCAGATTGAGCTTGATGACCATTGGTGTCTGCACCCGCATTCCTTAGGAAAGCAAGCGGTACCTCAACCTCACTATCTTGGTCAGTTTTACCATTACTTGTCAGGTCTGCTGTTGCACATCACAGTGGTCTTTCTGGAATCGCTGGGACAAGGTCATCATCCTTATTAGTGGCAATGGCCTTCTCAAAGAGACATGCAAATGGAATCCCATTGTCTGTGTTGTAGTCTTTGTCTTCACTCTGGTTTGCATTTCGTGGGAGGTCCACATCCATGTCTGAACCACTGATACTACCATCAGAGTCTATTTCCTCTTGCAACAAGTAGATCTTGCTAGATTTCTGCTGAACAGGTGGCATCTTTATTGACTGATGGTTGCCTTTCACTTGCACTTACAGCTGAAAAACACAACAGAGTAGAACCACATAATGATACTTACCTGCACAGAGACAGGTGGAAAGCAGCAGAGCATTAAAGTGTGATATACATGAAATTATTATATGGCATGATGTTCACTTGCAGTAATTCACAAAAATATGAATCATGTAACCTGGGTTACTTATTATCTCATCATGTTCTTTTTCATTTGTTCCAAATATAATGGAAACAAGGCATGGCCTATCAACAGATACCTTCATCACTGTTTTACAATACAAACAATAAGATAAAAAAAATTGAAAAACAAAAACTTCTGCATGGCTCCACACTAACACAAAGCAATGTCTGGCATGCACATTCATCAATGTGATAATGATCTTTAGTAATGTAAATAACAGTGGCTTTTTCCTGAGAGGTGATGATGGCTCAGTGTTACTACAAATGTGATAATGACTTACATTTGACTACTGCAAAGTTATGCATGTTCAGATAGAGGTGATAATTGATGCACATAACCTGTTGAGCAGACATTCATTACATTACAGGTACAGATGTACTGTAACACTAAGTCATTTTCCATCCATCAATCCATCCTCAACCCCTTTTCCCATTTTGCACATGGGGTCGGGGTGTCCCCTTCAGCAGTGACAATCATCTTGAGTGAAGGTTTATACCGCTGGGTGGCTAGCCCTGTCACGGTAGTTCATTTGTACTGATCATTCGTACACATACTCTCACCTACGGCCAATTTAGAGTGTCCAATCCACCTACTGAATGTCTTTGGAATGTGGGAGGTAACCGAAGCACCCAGAGGAAGCTCATGTAACTGCAGGGAGGATATGCAGACTGCACAGAAGGCACCCCAGCTGAGAATCAAACCAGAGAACCTCTTGCTGTGAGGCGACAAAGCTAATCACTGCACCACCACAGCCACATGCGCAACACTAAGTCATAATCACCTGTCAGAAAAAGGCCAGAGTAATTCAGTAAAAGAACATTTATTTCACTGAGCCATTCCTCTGATCTAAACTGTGCACACAAATGACAATGTCAGAAACATTGTCTTACATGGCCTGGTTGATTAAGGCCAAGGGTATTGTAAAAGTAGTAATAACACATATCTCACTGAGCCATTCCTCTCACCTGAACTGTCCAGACAAATGACAGAGACTTAAATATTGGTGTAAATATCTGGTTGATCAATGGCAGGGGTATTGTAAAAGCAGTAATAAACATTTATCTCACTGAACCATTCCTCTCACCTGAACTGTCCATACAAATGACAAAGTCATTTTTGATGATTTCTCCCAAGATATAAGCTACCCTTTTATGATCTCACCAAATAAATTAATGTGCACATATCTATAGTTCTGAATAACACAGTATGCGGATGTCCTTCCATATCACTGTTGCAGTATTCTTCACCTAATGGATATACTGCCAAGAATAGCCCATCATCTAGCCAGTATACCATAGCCTTCAGCTCTTATAGGCACCATACATTACACATATTCTCCCTGTCCAAGGCATAGGGCATAAAGGTGATTTCTGGACGCAAACACTCAGAACTGCTTTGCTGCCAGTCTGAACACCATTATCATATGTCAGTCTGAATGCCCTTCTGCTGTGCTGGTTACCAAGCCGTGTTTTCAGATAAGTGCCCCATTGGAGTTTCTTCTCTTCCTTTTTATTCTTGTTTGGTATTTTGTTCATGCCATCCAGAAAGGGAGAATGTCATTGTGGGAGGCAGATTCCCGATAAAGACCATCATAAGTGGCTTTTTTGCTTGGGTGTTACCACAACCATACAAAGTGTTCTGTCTACCAGGTGTTTGTGCCTAAGACCCTACATAGTCACCTCTCCTCTTTGTCCATATACTTTGAAAACCAACATCTTAAGCTGTTGGCTCAGGGTGCTATGGTGGAATCTTCCCATCCTGAGGGTCAGCTGTCTGCCAAAAAAAGGCCAAAAAAGTCAGGCCTGATCTGGCTGCTGTCCAGCCTCTCCTGGAGATCTCTCTAGAGGCTAGAGAAGGCCTGACGACTGTTCATTGCTTGATTCAGATTCCTCTGCTGAGACTCCGTCAGTGGCCAGCATGGATATGAATTCTTTCACGTCACGTCCTTGGTGGCTTTTCTAACATCTGTTCCTGGTGTTGAGGGAGAATCTCATCCGATAAGATCCAAGAGACCTAGGTGATTCCTCAGAGGGTTTTTTGAGCAGATGTCCAGCATCAAAAGAAACAGAAGAGAAAGCGTATTTCCCCTGTTATAAAGGATTCCCATTGTGAATAGTAGGATTTCACTCAGGGTTTATTTAATGCTTTGATGGCTTTAAAGCCTGCTCCATGTGTCTCTGTTTGTGCCCCCCCCTCCGGTCTTCCACTCCTGTTAAGGGGTCTAAGAAATTGGACTCCTGAGATGAGGATATGGACACTGGGGAAAAATCCCTCTCCTATTCTTCCCAAATTCCTTCCCTCCCTCACTATGGAGGAAGAGGATTCCTTAAGACTAGACTCCCCCTTTGAAGAGTTGTCCTTTGGGAATACTACTGCCTGCATAGTGAATTATTTTAAGGTGGATTGTTCCCAAGTCTCTGACAGTCAAAAAAGGTACTTATAAGCTTATACAGTTAATAGTCTCCCAAACCAGCTGCTGTTCCTCCTGTTTTGTCTGCCCTTTTGGATACTTTTTCTGTTGCTTCTGTTGCCCCTGACTGTCAGTTTCCTGTGCCAGAGAAGCCTGATTGGTTCTATAAGGTGCTGAGGACTGCAAATGTATTTATAAGTGCCCTTCTGCTGACCCTTCAGTAGTGTCAGTTTCTTCTGACAAGTTGTTGCACTCTACCAAGCTGATTCCTTCCGATAGGGATAGTAGGGCCATTGAAAGTTGGTCAAGAAGGTTTACATGCCTTCCATCTTGTCCTTTAAGACCATTAACTACCAGACCCATATGACCAGGTGCATTTTCACCCTCCTTTCCCAGGTGTCTAAGGTGCTTTCTGACCTCCCTGATTCTGAGGGAAGGCTTCTGTCATTTCCCTCTTAGGCTCCACTTAACAAGTTGCCATCCACTTAATCAAATGCAGCTATTGTTTGTCTGATGCCTCTTCCAGGGCTGCTGTCTTGGGTTCAGTCATGAGGCATTATTCTTAACTATGTCTTCAAGCTTTGCCTGATGACATCAAAGCTAAACCTTTGTATGCTCCTTTAGATAACAAATGTATTTTTGGGGACTGTTGCTGGGTTCTTTCAGGATAAAGGTAAGGCCTTGCAGGGGCTGAAACATAATTTTGTTTTCTCCATTCCCAAGTTTCAGAGGAGTTATCATTCCAAGTCTGCCTTTATTTGTATGCAAACTCGTCCCCCACCCCAAGGGTAAGAAGGGTTCTGGGCATTTTGCTCCTGTTAAGTCTACTTCATAGGTTCATAGATGTTTACTAGGTTAATGACCACAGGGCCTTTTTAAGCCTAGCCATGCATCCCAAATCTCTGACAAGTTCTGATACCCCTGATAAGTGTAAGCATGGGCCTGGGAGAGGAACCATTTACAGGTTACTGTCCATTAGAGACATAGATGCCAAACCAGGAATGAATTTCCAGTTTCCCATCCAATTGTCCAAGTTGCACTTGAATTGGGTTAGGGAGGAACTCTGCTTCACATGGATGGGGAGCCTGTTCCATAGAGGGGGCAGGCTCTGGGATGCATACCTATATGTTCAGCAGGTCCTATTTATATCACAGGCAAGGTTTATGTCTTTAGAACAGGTAATTCTGTTGCTGTTTGTTTTGTGGATATGCAGGAGATCCATCAGAGTGGGGTCTGACAATGCCCTGTATGCCAGGCATAGATCTCCCCTCAAAAGCCTGTAGGAGACTGAATACAGGAATAGGGCCTTGAGGTGGTCTGCATAGGACATATTACTTATGCCTTGTATTCTTTTAGTGAGGATCCTCTGTGGGCATTCCAGTTGTTGGATATGCCTGGTTAGGTACATACCAGAGGGGGCATTGTACTCAATGAAAGGTCTGATGAATGCCGAATACAGTGGAACAATGACTTCCTTGGACTTAGATGCCATACCTTTGTTTATAAGTTATACTTACACTTCTTCCTCTCATAAACCTTCTTTTCAGTACAAGCCTGGTTATATTTAACATTTGGCCTTCTCTTTACCTTAGCTAGGTCCCCTTATCTGTCCACCTTCCCCTGTCTCTTCTAAATTAGCTTTGAATCACCTCAGATTATTTGGTTCTCTCAATTATTCATCAGGGATATTTTATGGTTTGGAAGTCTCTTCCTGACTTTTCAGGCATTCCTCAACCTCCTTGAGACCATCTTCCTCATTTCCCAGATGTTCTGCAGTGGCTTTTGGATCAGGGCACCATTCATCCCCCAGGTGGGGAGGTTTTTTTTAGTCCAGGATGTTTCTGGTTCCCCTGGAAGGAGAGTATATGGAGACCAATTCTGGATCTTTCCCTGCTCAACACCATTCTCAAGATTACTTCTTTTTTGATGTTGTCTCTTCAGACATTATTTCCTCTTCTGCTTTCACAGGCCTTTCTGGTGTCTCTGGATCTAAAGGGTACTTACCTTCACATCCCCATGAAAAGTTATTTAAAATGAATGATCACAGTCTTGTCTTACTTACTAATACTGCGTGTTGGTGCCTAGTAAAAATCAATACAAAGCAGCTTTTGAGTACTGGAACCAAAGTCTGATTAGCTGCTGTTTTAGTGCCTTATAAAAAACCAAGTCTGGTTAGTGCACATAAACTTTGCAGACTATTAACCTTTTCAGCAGTATATTGTTATCTTTCTTGCACAGAACTACTAAAATAACTTGTCTATATAACAGACAACATGTACAATACTGTGCAGTTTACGGCTTTAATGTCTTCAGATTTGCTCTTCATACAGCATGAAAGATGTTCTCCATTAAGCAGATCTAACAAGAAATCAGCTCTAACATTATTTAATTTTACTGTTGTTTTATACACTTTTTTTCTTCTGTAATTTGGATTCTGTCCATGAGAACAGTCTAATGTTTAATACCTTTGGAATTTGCATTCTGTTACTTTGATATCCTCTGATGTCATACAGTTTGTTGTTAAGCTACTTTGCGTTCTTGTTTCAAGGTGAACTACGTGACAGTTCAGTAAGTCATTCTTGCCTCCAACCCAGTTCCTTCCTTGCACCTGCATCTCAGGAATTCCTTATCTGTAATCCTTGAAGCCTGCATTAAATACTGAACATTTAGCTAAATGTCTTTTTAAGGAGTTATCCTTATCAGCATTTTTCTCAAGCTGTACCAGATTATTATTATGTTACATTTACAGATGAATGCCATCATTTTTAGCTGAAAACAGTTTAACCCTTTAATATATGTATGCTAGCAAACAGAAATCCATGCATCTAACTGACTGTATTATTCCTACATATATTGTATCAAAAGAAGTGTATATGCATCTAACTAGCAAACAGAAGTACACGCATTTATAAATCTCTAAATATATGTCTAACACCCCATTCATCCACTTTTCATGAAATGTTTATGTTTCTCTTTCTCTTTCTTGCATTTTTAGTTCTCTGATATGCCCTTTGGCCTTTTTCCTGTCCCAAGAGTGTTTACCAAATGCCTTGCTCCTGTCATTGCTTTTTATATGTTCATAGTTTCATAGGTGTTTACTAGGCTAATGACTACAAGGGCCTTTTTAAGCCTAGCCATGTATCCCAAATCTCTGACAAGTTCTGATACCCTTGATAAATGCAAGTAGGGGCTTGGGAGATGAAACATTTACAAGCTAGGGCCTAGGTGATGAACAATTTACAGGTTGCCTGTGTCCATTAGAGACATATGTGCAGGCTTTGAGGTGTACAGATCTTTTCCTGTCTTGAAGATTTGCTTATTCAAGCCCCTTCTCCCACCGATCTGTTACATGATCTCCAGTTCGCTACTTGTCGGTCTCTGTCAACCTCCAGAAATCAGTTCTGATGCCTTCTCAGGATCATGCTTTCATCACATACAGGTTTCCGACTGTTCCCATGCTGGCATCTCTTTCTGCCCCAAGGCTCTGTTTTTGACAAACTTTATAGTCTGTTTTGCCTTTGTACTCTGCCATGGCCAGGAAAGTCCTCAGGGTCCTGGAATTTACGATTCTATCATCCCATGCTCCCTTCTGCCAGGCTCCATATAAGGAAACGTCAATGATATCTCAATCCCCTGGAGGTCCGTGTTCCCTTTTTTCCTTGTCTCAAGCTTGAGCTTCAGTGGTGGATTCATCAGCTCTCTCTCAATCCAGGGCTTCCTTTCCAAGCCCCAGTTCTTAATCAGGAACTTTTCATGGATGCTTCAGACAGTGGGTGGAGTGCCTCTTGTGGCTCCCTAAAGGACCAAGGTCTCTGGCCTCCTCATTAGAGGTTGGATCATATCAATCTAAAAGAGATGAGAGGTCTGCTGTTGACTCTTCAGCTTTTCATTCCCTCTTTCATCCCTGGTGCCTAAAAGGCTTTACTGACAACACCACAGTGATATGGTATGTCAACAAGCAGGGGTGCACAATGTCCTCTATCCTCTGCAGACAGGCTCTTCAAGTCTAGAATCTAGCTATCCAGTATCAAGTGACTCTTCAGGCAGTTTACATTCCTTCAGAGCACAATATAGTGGCAGACTCTTTGAGCATGTCCAGAACACAAGTTCATGAATGGATACTTCACAGAGATGTGTTCTTGGACATCCTCCATCAGTAGGATATTCCTCAGGTAAATCTTTTCACCTTCCCTCTGAACAAACTTCCTCTATTTTGTTCCAGAATCACAAGACCTCTGACTTGGAAAGTGGACACCCTGTCATTTCCTTGGAATTATATGTTTCTATACACTTTCCCACACTTTCCTCTGTTAACACGGGTTTTACAAAAAAAAATCAGAAAGGATTCTACCAGAATCTTGATAGTGACTCCCTTTTGGCCCAGACAGCATTGGTTCCCCCTTTTTTCTCACTTGGCCAGGGGCAATTACCACAACTTACATCACCAGGTGGTTCTTCTCACACAAGACAAGGGATCTCTTGTCCATCCTTACCCGTTCCCTCTTCAACTGACACTGGGTGATAGGGTTTTGAGGCGCCTGTTTTCTGAGGATGTGCTTTGGGTTCTGCAGGAGGTCAGGAAACCCATTACCAGAAAATCCTGTATGTCCAAATGGAAGTGATTTTCTGTCTGGTGCTTCTTTCACTATCAGGATCCCCAGTCTGTGGAGGTTCCTCTGCTTCTGTCTTATTTGTGGGGAAAGGAAATATACAAATTTCTATTATCTTTATCTTTTAAAATTTGTTTCTCTGCCGTACTTCACTGCTGCTAACATTATAAAAATGAGAGAACACTGGCTTGCTGTGAATGATTGTAAACACAGACAGGTTCCACAGCGAGCCAATTTATTTCTGTAGTACTATGCCATCTTCAGCAATAAAGAGCAATCCCCCTTTCCAATACTGATTATTTTTTATAATTTTGTATACAGACAGGTTCCACAGCAAGCTGATTTCTTTTTTGTACTGCTGTGCTATCTTCATCAACAAATATCAATTCCCTTACTGATTTGTTTTTATAATATTATGAAGTTTCAGTGCAAAATGGCTATCCTTTAAATTTGCATAAGAAAAATGAAAGAAAATCAGCTTTCTGTGGGCAATTTGTAAACAGAGACATCTTTCCACAGGTTCTCATTTTTTTAATGTAAATATAAAGGTCAACTGTTTTGCACTGAAACTTCATAAAATTATAAAATATAATCAGTAAGGGAAAGGGGGATCGTTCTTTATTGCTGAAGATGGCACTAAAAAAAAGAATTTATCTTGCTCTGGAACCTATCTGTGCTTACAGTCGTTCACAGCAAGCCAATATTCTCATTTTTCTAATGTTAACAGTGGACTACAGCAGAGAAACAAAATTTAAAAGGTAAATATAATAGAGATTTGTAGATTTCCTTTTAAGTTTTCTCTGCTGTACTTCACTGTTATTAACGTTAGAAAAATGAGAGACTACTGGCTTGTTGGGAACAATCGTAAACACACAGGTTTCAGAGCAAGCCAATGTTCTCTCATTTTTCTAAAGTAAACAACAGTGAACTACATCAGAGAAACAAAAAAGGAAATCTACAAATCTATATTACTTTTAAATTTTGTTTCCACTGTTGCAGTTGAATTGTGATTTTTAAACTGTTTACGCCTGTAGAAGAGCTCAGGGGTAATGTGATTGATTATGTATCACCTTGGGGAGAGCTCAAAGGTATGCAGAGGGACTCTGTCAGACAGTACTCTGTGGTAATGAGTTAACATAACTGCCATGCTATAAAATGTGAATTAGCATGATATAATGTGGCATCCCCATATTGAGAGAGATAGGTCTAATACAATTATCTGAGAAATTAGGAGTTTACTGCTTTAGGACATTAAACTTTGAAACAGGCATAGGGAAGGAAGACAAGATGCCTTTTAATATAACTCTGCAGTGTACTTAACACCTGTTGTAGATGACAGCAACAGGAACATGGAGGAACTGTTGATGGAAGGTGT